>NC_143436.1:19716439-20019469 GCF_987193195.1 Phasianus colchicus
TTTGTTAATTATGGTTTTATACAACAAATGTAAACAATTTCAATTTTGTACATTATGTAATTACAGTATATTGTTAATCATACCATCTGGAGTTCCATAGAATATGAGGAAACATATGGCAACTTTGTTGTCCTGATCAGCCAACTAATTTTAAGCAATATATAATGTTTAGACAACCTACGATTTGGGAAGGGTGAGAATCTTGTAATGGTGTA
This sequence comes from Phasianus colchicus, assembly GCF_987193195.1. Taxonomy (NCBI): domain Eukaryota; kingdom Metazoa; phylum Chordata; class Aves; order Galliformes; family Phasianidae; genus Phasianus; species Phasianus colchicus. The sequence goes on from NC_143436.1 coordinate 19,716,655, forward strand.
TTTTGTTTCATTGACATTTTTGTTCTATTATGAAAATGAAAACAAAAAACACAGTAGCCTGACTACCTTTTTCATCATTATTTTAATGAAATAATTGTTCTTGTGATAAACTACATGGCTCATTGGCAGGTACTAGAGTTCATTTGTACTGAGTATCACACAAAAAATGGCAAGAGGAAAGTCCTTGCTCTTGAAAACTCAAATAATCTTTCTGATACAGACCACAGCTAAATGATGCAGATAATAGACTTAGCAATTCTTTGTCCTTCCAGTATATAGAATTAATTAATGCATATTTTAAAATTACTGATTTTATTTGACAAATGCCTTTCCAGTTTTCCTTTAGAGAGAATAATTTCCAAGTTCAGATAATATCTGCTTCCCTACTGCTTGTGCTAATGGAGAATGCTCCTTCTGTCGTTTTGAGCTGTGAAATTTAATTGCCCAGAGTGGCTGATACTTATTTTCAACAGCTGCTGAACAAACTCTTTAAAATGCTATAATTGCATATACAAGAATCCTTAATTTAATGTACGCCTTGTGGCATTAAAAATGTAAGTATATGTGAGGGAGATAAAAAGCTCACAGGCCTTCTGAAACATCGTTATTTGGGGAGGGATTCATGCTTTATTCTGCTCCTACTTACATTTATCACAGACAGATGTAAAGTACTTCATTTACATGGACTTCTATTCATTTACACAAGTGGCGTTGAAAGGCAATTTCAACTTTTCCCTTCTCCATAACTCTGAACACACTTATGTGTTCTTAATGCCATATCTCATCTTAGGCAGTTACTGTGCAATGCTTGCTTGTGTTACAAGCGAAATACATTTTCATTTCATAATCAGTAGTTCAGTATACATGTGAATATTCTTCTCTGAAAGGGAAAAAACCTTTGAGTACAGTCTAATATCTACTGTCACAGACTTATCCAGCATCCCCTCGTGAATTGTGTAGATGATCTATTTGGATAAGCTTTTGAATGCAGCAAACAATACTGTGACAAAATCTTTACAGGAAGCCATTCAGAAATTATCTACTGTAGTGTAAATGCATTGAATTTTGGATGGTGGCCAGATTTGCTGTACTTATTCCTCTTTGTGCTCCCTGAAGGGCTCCCAGAATTGATGGCTCCCACCAGTCTGGTTGAGGTTCACTAAAAGCTTGAGAAAAATCCAGCAAAACCAACATTAAATAGTTGTGAGCAAAGAACAGTATGCTATAGTTGTAAATGGAGCTCTTAACCATTTGGCTATTCACTGAATCAATCAAAGAGTTTGTACCATAGTTAATGACTTGGGTAGAAGTGGTTTGTACTGAATATCAGACACTGAGATGTGCCTCACTGTACTCCCTGGACGAAAGAATTGACATCTTCTGCCCTGAAGGAGCAGACATATGAAAGGAAAGCTGTTACAGGGTATCAAAGAGCACAGTCTAGATGCAGCAAGATGTAGTTGCTGATATGCTGAAGCTCTCTTAATTTTTTTTTTTTTTTTAAAGACACCTGGCCTACTCTATCGGGTCATGCCTTTTCCATTATTCAGGTCACAGAATAGTAGTTTAGCTACCTAGGCATGTCCTTTTTCCAGTGAAAGAGTCACTGACTTTGCCGAACCTATGTCAAGTAATTGCTGTCAGGGGATCTATTAAGAGCATAGAGTAATTCCCAGTATTTCTACGGGAGAACAGATTTTTTTCTTAGCTGAATGCCAACCCCAGCATTGAGGGACTTCCAGGATAACAGCTCTAAAATTAACTTACAGGTTAGACAGAAAGTCAAGTAAAGCTTTCTTGCCTAGTAGACGTTCTGAAAATAGAAGTCACCTTAGGTAACGGCTGTTTTAAGTGATCAGCAGCTGCAGGAACATTTCTGTATCCTTCTGTTTTGAAATAAAAGTTGACAGAAACCATTCTGGTGAACTTGCAAAACAAGCAGAGAATTTCTCCTGATGAACTTGTGAAAGGAAGCAAGCAAGCAGACAAACAAGCAAACAAAAACTCAGCAATAAGAATTTAGTTGGAAGAAGTTGTTCTCCACCATTAAGAAAACGCCACTGTTATTTGAATAATTCACTCTCTGACTCTTGGGATCAGCAAGTCATCTGGTTTTAGGATGTGTTGGAACAGTAAGAGCAAGAGATGAGATGCACAGGGGCACAGAGTGCATTTACACATCGTTGTCACTTCTGAGCTTCTCTCTGGGGACTGACCTTGCAAAGCAAGCAGCATTTTCCCTGAAATGGTATGGAAGCATTACCAGATTAATATGGAAATGCAGGTTAAAAATGTTCTCTGTCATTGGGAATGTACAGGAATTACTTAGCTGCTGCCAAGGGACTTGTGAATGAGTTTCAGGGCAATTGAACACTGAATTTCTTAGTGTATCACAATTACAGAATCAAATGTACTGTGAGTAGGAGACATTTTAAAATGTTATTAATTACCTCATCAAGGACTTAATACTACTATTTGTGAAGATCATGCCTTCCTTTCCTCCTTTCCAGCAACCATCATTACAGACTCTTTAATATTTTAGCTCATGTATTTGTATTTATTTTCCAATCTTGAGATTATAAAATAAATTCTGGGATGAGGAAGGAATTAGTAGAGGGAGGTAAATATGGTTTGATGAAGATGATCTTTACTACTTTGTGTCTCAATTAAAGAAATTTTATTGAGCTGAAAATCAGACATTTCAATTTCCAGATCTTTCATTATCATCTGCAAATATATTTGGATCCTTTACAACTGCTTCTGTTTAATTGAGATCTCTTGTTTTCTTGAAGGAAAAGATCACTTTACACCCATGTGAAAAACAAGAAAATGAAATTTGCAAAAAGCGTGCTGTCAGAACTGGGAAGAGATCCATTAGTGCCAATTTGTTTCACAATGGATTGAGGAGCATGCACACAGTTAATTCAGCTGCATCTGAACAAGGGGAAGGGATCTTCTTAACACATGGTACCTAGCCTGCTTGTGGTCAGTCAGTATTCTTTTACGGAGTTTCTGGACTCTACTGGGTTCATTAGATTTAAGTGTTGTTTAAAGGAATTAGCCTAGAGTAAAATAACCAGGGCTGCTGAGTTATCTGAAGGAAAAGAGAAAACACTGATGACAACATCTGATCTCTGTTCCTCCAAACAACTAGGATCTCAAGTGTTTCTGCTCACACTGAAGGCAAACACATTTCCACTATAATTTGGCAGCCTCTCAGAGCATCTAGTATCATTCTGTAGACATCCCTAGAAAGCTTCTGTGCTTAATTAGAAAAGGAAATAGCATTTTAGGACTACTGAAGCTTACTTATATTCACTTATGGTAAAGAAGATATTACAGAATCATTTTTATTGTTTAAATTTGAATCAATTTTCATGCAATTCTTCCAGTCAATCTTACAGATTTCAAATGGGCTCCTAACATGTTTTTTAATTTAATTATCTCACTTGCCAGTTACCGATAGGTTAATCACAATTGTCCCACAATTGTCCCAACCTCAGCCTTGATGTACTGGAATGTTCATTCCAGATGGTTATTATAGTAATCAAATGATTACGGTTGGATAAGGACTATAATGAAATTGAACCAAAATGCTCCATATGATAGAAAACTTCACAAAATTTCTCAGCATGAAATTCAGATATTGTTTCAGATCATACTTAGTAAATCATCTCTTTCAACAGAAGGGGCTAAACCAACTTCCTCTTTTGCAGCAAATGATTCAAGGAAAATGAAATCTCCTTATTTAATGTTGTTTTCTGAAATCAGCTACTCTGTTTATCAACAGCAACAGAGTTCTTAAATTATTCATATTTTATAACACAGTGTTTCCTACAGAGTTAAAAAAGCCAACCCTCTTTTATTTTATTCATTTTCTGCATGATGGCTGAGGGAGTGAGGGAACACACGAGGCACATGACTATTATGGATCTGTGGACAGCAGTGCTCAGGCTGGGAGGTGAGTTTAACTACCATGCCTATTGAATACCTGATGTCTTCTGCTATGCTTGCTTGAAAGGGACTCGACATCTGCCAGTGGCAGTAGCTACCTTGTAGGATTTCCATCTGCTTGCGGGCAGCTTGTTTTGCACTTGTTATCTTGCAGCCATCAGATGGCAGTAGTTTTCATTCGTCACTTCTGGCCTGATTTGTATTCCAAACACTGGGCAAAAAGAGAGGTTAAAGACTGCATAGCCTCTCAGCTGCTACAATAAATCCAGTTTTGCAACAAAACAAGGAATACAGCATAAAAGATAAGTTGGAGTTATTTAACTTGCAGAATGTGAGCTTGAAGTCTTCTCTGGGGACTCGTTCCAAGGTCCGATTTCTAAGCAGGCTGTTTTGTTGTATAACTATGTCATCATCAGCTGAGTTTTGGTATTTTGTTTTCCAGAACAACTAGTTCAATAATAATCAGCCCAGTAGTAATCTTTGCAAAAATCCCTTCTCATTGCTTACTACATTGAAGTAGAATGAAAACAAACTGGCAGCAGGCATCTAGAAAATTAGATATTAACTTTCAAAAGTGCATGCAAGTGTGCCCTGCGATAGCTGGGAAGCAAGAACATTATGTTTCAGCACTGAACCTTTTTGTAAAATCAACATACTCTCTACCATAGCCTGGTTCACAGCTGCTGTGGGTTTTAATGTTGTTAACAATACTTGTGATTGCAGTAATAGAAATGTAGTCAGGGAAGAAAAAGGGAAAAACCCTCTTATTTGTATTCAGAACTCTAACTTTAACAATGCAGTTAATCCTTCTGCAACTACTAGGAAAAAAAAAAAAAAAAAAGGAACAAATCTGAGAAAAGAAAATTAATGTAAAAAAAAATAATCAAACTTCCTCTGCATTTAATTAATTTTAAGGATGTGATATAAACCCACCAGCAAAGTGGTGCATGACTGTGACAGAAAATTTGGATCAAAATCAGTATATTAATAAAGTCTGTTATTATAGAAATAATGTAGCTGACCAAAGAGAAAACCAAAGGAAAAAAATACTCTCTTTGACTATAGGGAGATTTAAGGCAAATCTGATAGCTGAGATTATTATTAAAGTGACCATGGGTTGCAGACAAGGGTAGCAGCATTACTGATAGGAAAGTTGCATAATGTCAGAGTTGTTCAGGTCCCTCTATTTTCTCCTTCCCAATGCACCTGTCAGAAAAGCACAAATTGTTCCCTGCAAGAAGAGGAAGGTGTGCCCACAACTCGTGGTTTGAGCAAAGAGGTCCCTTTCCAGTTTATCCCATGCATTGCTTTTTCCTGTGTCTTCCACTTTCCTGTGCATTTTTCATTGAGCATTTTGATAGCCTCCTCATTTCCTTTCCTTCACCACTGCCTGATGTGAAACTCTATTGGCCATTTTTTACTTTTGACTTCTTTGGCGTGGCTTCCTGTTTGCCAGCTTCTAAGAAACTTTAACTTGAACTTCCTTCCCTGGATTTGCTCCTTCGCATAACTCTTGCCATCAGATGAAGATCTGTTCATCTTGCTTTCATTAGCCTCTTTGTTGCTCATGATGCAACTTTTCTTTTCATGCAACTAACATCATCAGCCTCCCCGAAGGGGTTTCAATTCCCCTAAGATTTTTACAAGACATATGCCTACGTCTGAACTGGTCATCCAGGCTGCCTTTGGCAACTGTTTGCAGGAATAGACAGTATTGTTGTGACCCATCTCTCTGAAAACAGCAGACAGTTAGGGAATAGGTTGGGTGAAGTCCATTTTAGCTGTGTTGAGATAAGTGCCTCTTGTTTATTCCTTCAGAAGGTAGGATAGATAAGAATTGCAGTAAGAATTTATTAAGAATTCTCATAACTAACAATTCGATTTCTAAGAATGGTTAAAGAACCTAAATAAACAACACAATCCCTGATTTTTATTAGAAATATAAGTGCACTGTCCTTATACTATTAAATATTGCTAAGAATGATCAGGAACATCTGCTTTCCTTATGATGTTATGTTTCCTGTTTTCCAGAAAATATATAATTCTAATCTTCATCTCTGACAAAAATATTTGTACTTTAATAGAAACTTTATTGTATGCTGTTAAAATAAGACAAAATGATTTCTACATGTAGAAAATTTATCTGTATATATTATAAAACTGTCTCCAATCTTTTAAGTATACAAGTATTTTACAATGCATCTGGTTAAGAGCTCTGATTATTAAATTATTTTCTTTCACAGCAAATTAGTTTTGAACGTAGTCTCCTAAATCGGATGTCGAATTTTTGGGTTTTGCCATTGCTCAGTACACAACAGGACATAAGGTGGTGACATAATATTTTACAATTTTTCAACCTGGTGCATAACAGTTTCTTCCATACTTAAGTTACATACTTACTGATTATACATGCTTATGTCTGACAGTACATCTTCCTTCCTTTTGTGATAGAACACCATCATGTCACTGTTGGCCCTTCAGCTCTATTCATGAGTGAGGCTGCACCTCACTGAAAATATTGTGGTCTGTCTGGTTCATCCCTTTAACACTGCTCATTTTATTTCTATCAGCTTATCCTTTGCTCTGGTGTATTTAATTGGTGCTTTGCTTTCATATCTCAACATAGCTCACTACTTTCCCCTGTGAAAAATCAGCCAATACGGCTACAAAATTCAGCCAATTAATAAATTCACAACAAGGTCCAAAGCAAAACTATGAATGTATGGAATATTTTGAATATTTCTTCTGAATATTTTTGCCTTTGTCCACATTCTTAGTATTTTTATTTTTATCTAAAATTATCTATTCTCAAAATATACTCATTAATTTTAACACAACTTTCACATTACAGATGTAGAGATTAGCAAGGATATAGAAGTAAAGTCTGTACTACCAATGTACAGTATTCAGTACAGCACCATATGCATGAAACAGATGCTTTTCAAAGTTTCTTCTTTTTTTCTTGAACGCTTTTATGAACTCGGTTATTGCTGCATCTCCAAATTACAGTTGAATTTATGGTATATTTATCTTTGTAATATCAATGCAATGTAAATAAATGCAGTTGTTCCCATTTAACAGATGGAGAACTAAAGAATAGAGAAACAAAGATTCAAAAAAGAGCACTGACATCCAAAGCACAACTGAAGTGTCTAAATTATTAAAAACAAAGTCCTCAAATCCACATTTGACAAACCTTAACTGACTATATACATCATTGTGACTGATTGCATACTGAAATTATCAGTTGGAAAACTACAAAATAAGGAACATTTCTAAATTTAGAGCTCAGGATTTAATGCAACGCTGTGTAACAGTGGACATAGCATAGTCAAATTTCATAGGACTGTGAGTATGAAAAAAGCTCACAAGAGGAGAAATAAACATCCAACAAATCTCACCACACTAATTTAATATTTACAATTAAGGAATAAAGTTACTTAAAAGTTAGGAAAGTAATCAAAATGATTACCTACCTAAAAGGGTGAAATTCTTACATTTTTGCAACCACCTTAGGACCTCAAATCATATGCATAGCTCATCAAAATATGCTTGTGAAAGGACAGTGCTCTTCAGTTTTTCTTCCCTAAGCTCATCACTGAATAGCAGAGGAATTATTAAAAGAAAAAGTAAAATCATCTCTCAGAAATGGAATTGAGCTTTTTAACTAATTCAGTGGGACTGTAGTGAACAAAAAATCTGGCGCAAGTCTATAGATCAAATACATAATTTTTTATTTTATTTTTTTATTTTATTTTTTGCATTTCTGTTGATTGTGGGGAAGATTAAAGAGGTACCCATAGTCCTGAGGACACAATTACCATTGTGAGCTGGTAATTGGAGAGACTGATGCCAACCAATTTGCTACTAACATAATGGAAAGTGACAAATGGGCAAAAAATCATTTAGACAATATAGACTCAAACTTATTAACTTGAGTTTTCAAAGGTAGATAAATAATATTAATGAAACAGCATTGTCACAGGGTGTAGTTGTAAAGCCTCCCCCAGATTATTTGGTGAAAAATAGGAAGCAGAGTGGGATGAATAATCACACCAAAGATCTATCAGTGCTGCAGGGATCTGCTCTGAAGGGAATGGTGGAGTTCGTAAATGCCTTGGAAAAGATGGTGAGCTGTAAGGTGATTTTTGTAATGATACAGAGTTAATCGTGATAGCAAAAGCATAAATTGAATGTGGGAAGTGACAGAAAAGTCTCATGATATTTACCAATGATGTGAGAGAAGAAATCAATGTCAATAAATGGAAAGTCACACACTGAGTAAAAAAAATAGCCGTCACTGTTCATACACAGTGTGGACTCTAAATTCACTATTACTACACTTAAAAGACCCTGAGAACTTCAGTGAAATGTTAAGTTGTTCTGTCTTCTGCAAGAAAAAAAAAAAAAGAAAAAAAAGACTAAGTAGGAATTATTGGGAAAACTATGAGGAATTTAAAACTTGAGATAGCTGCATAAATCTACTGTACACGTCTATCTGAACAATAACGTGGATTGGGGTAATGTATTTCTAAAAGGCTATGATAGAACTTGGGAGAGCACAGAGAAGAGTAACAAGAATGAGCTATACTACAGAATGCTTTCTGTACAAACAAAGATTAAGAAGATGGGTCTTTTTCAGCCTGGAAGAGATACGATTGAGGGAAAGTGATAAGACCATTAAAATGAAAAATAAATAAATAATATATATATATATATATAAAAGAAAAGTTTGGAAAAGAGTTCCATTTCTTATAGCATAAGAATTAAGAAGGCATATGACTTGGAAGCACATTTTCACAAAATAAAACTGAAAAAGAAATGGGAGAGAGTTCATCTGCATTTGACTGCAGCTTCTGGTTCCCAAAGATGCTGAACTGCAAAAACTGGAACTCTACATCAGAAGAAAGGATCATTTTACTTGATCTATTTCCTATAATCTTTCCTTAAGAATCTAATAGGTTATATTTATTCTAGGCAACTAAAGAGATTCAGGACACAGACCAAGTCCAAAGAATTTAGCTTTACTGACAGAAGTAAGGCCATACCTTTTGTCTAAATAAATTGTGCCCAGGCTTTGTTAGTTCACTAACAAAGGCACAGCCTCAGTGCCACTGTGTGGTGGGAAAAGTAGGACTTTGGCCCCATTAGGAAAATGATTACATTCTAACACTGGACTGCTTTTTTTTTTTTTTTTTTTTTTTTTTTCCACTTTATGCAATTAAAATAAAAAATAAAAAATTTGGGAGTGAGTTAAATCCTTTATTTCTTTTCAACTGTATTGTGTATATATCCATGGTTTGAAGCATGAGATAATTTTTCCTTCTGCAGATTTTTCATTCAGCTGTAAAAATGTGCCTAGTAAATTCTCTGCCTTTTTCTAGAATATGTTTAGACATCATCATGTGTGCATGGGGAATGGGTTCTGGTGTAAAGGAAGTGAGATTTGTTCAGATATAGCAGATGATTTGTTTGGTTCACATCCAAATTACCATAATTTGAACTCAAGTCAGCTCAGAAACAAAACTAACTGCAGATCTCTCACAAGGATTTTGTTCCATTCCCACCCATGAAATTAGGGTAGATCTAGAAACAGAAAGAAAACAAATGTTTGTTCCCACGCCATTGTTGCAGTAAAACAAAAGCTTCCAAACTTTGGAGGAATTTTGAAAAGCTACTATATTTCATGTTTCACATGCTTGCTACAGATAAAATTGAATTATTCTAGGGAACCTTTTCTTAGGTCACAGTAATTTCCACTTGTTGGATGAACTTTCTTCATTCTCATGGCCTACTCTCCACGTATATTGCCATATTTCTAATCAACCCATTTGTTTATGTTGCTCTTAAGAATGCTTTACATGCTCTCTCACAAGCCATCATGGTTCAGACCACAATTTGAGAACTAATGACTTGTCGGATAACTTCATTTTATTTTTCCTGCTGATGCCTGTACTCAAGCTAATCCCAAGAACAATGTAATACTTGGAATTTCAATATTTAACCTGATCACAGAACTTGGAGAGGGTCTCCAGACAGCAGATCACTTCTCTGAGCTTGGTTTGGCTGCAAAGCTAATGTGGGCCAAAGAGCTGCATGCCACAGACATATGTTGTGCCTGGATTCATGCATGCTTCTCTCTGGATGACACTCACTGAAGGCTGTTGTTTCTCTGCCTTCTTTATCATTGCAAAATGCCAACTACCTACACTTGCTATTCCTCCGGTGATAATTATTTTTTATCACAAGAGCATTTCTCTGATAGTGGTGTTGATTATGACATTATCCTGAAGTATGTTAAAAATTCACAAGCCTGTGACTTCACAGGACTTGAAAAGCATATATGTTTTTAAATACAAATTACTCATATCTCTGACTGAAATTGGATGATTTCAAGATGCTTAATAGTTCTGTAAAGCAGGACAAGAAATAAAGCTGTCACTTTAACTACATGCCACTATCTTTTCAGAAAAACAAGAGCACTGTAGAAATGCTGTTGATGCAAGTGACTTTGTCAGGAATTGTTTATATGTTTCAGACAACAGTGGTGAAGATACAAAAGTGATAAAGAATGAAAAAAGTATCACAAGTGAGAATATAATCACAAACATTTAGATGGTTATGTGAAGATGCATGACTGAATTCATTCTGAGAGTAGTCATCTGAGTACGTACTGAACTGTACAAAACACTCCCTTTAAGAAATTATTAAGAGGTTTAACTGTAACATAAATAAGAACGTGTCATGAAGTGTTTGGATATGCCTCTAACGGAGAGGAGATAAGCTCAGATAAGAAAGGAATTGGAAGAATTTTGTCTAAGGACAAGACGTATTATCCTAAGACCCTAAAGTTATACATGTGATTAGGGCTACATTGCTAGAATAACACGAAGTTTTTTGGTAAATCTACTTTGCATTGTTGTTGTAACATGAATTATAGCCATTGCTTTGGGTAAATCTAAGAATTTGGCCTTCACACATAACACAATTCTGATTCATTGATTCAATTACTATTTCTCATAAAGCAAGTTCATTTGTAGCAGATGTAGCATCCACTTCCACATTCGTGAAGATAGACCTTTTAGGCAGTACATTTGGTGTGATTCTCACAAGCGTGAGCATGGTTCTGACAAATAAGCAAGTATTTTTCTGAGACTCCAGGACAAGGGGTTAAGCCCAGGCGGCATGCCTTCCTGAAGTGAAAAATTCTGAATATGTTCTTTTGAATTGGAGATTTACTGCAAATAATTTGTATCTGAGTTTTCCTGTATGGCCAGCTCAGGCTTATAATTTGCATATCACTTCTGATGTGACACTGTCTGAGTTGTCCCAAAGCAAGGAATTGTAGTCACTTAACAGTTTCCTTTCCACAAATATATACAAACGGTATGATTTCCAGTAATCAGAAGATAGCCGCAGAACAGTAGAAAATTATCTATAAAAGTAGAGAAAATGTATCCATTTTATACTTCCTAAGAGAACCCTTAATGTTTATCTACATTGACTTTCTTTGAAACCAGAAAAATAAGAACAATCAAGAGAGTCCAGAGGAAACTGGCAATAATGATCAGACCATTGACTAAAAGACTGGTATGGAAGGAGAAGCTGAGGTATGCAGTAAATCATAATATGGAAAAACTGGTGGAGATAGTCAACTCCAAAATAGAAATCGAAAAATAGATGAAAAATAAATATTGATAAGTCTGCCATCTCCAAGACTAGAAATAATAGGCTCTAAGTGAAACAAAGTTTTGGACATAAGGAACAGTTAAATGCTGGAGTAGATTTCTCAGGGAACTTAAGAGATGTCCATCACTGGAGATTTTTAAGAATTGATTTAGAAAAATATCTGTCATTAATTATTTGGACAGAGCTGAACCTGACTTTGGGCAGAGAGATGAGCTGGATGCCCTCTTGTGATGTCCTTTCTGGTCTTATTTTCCATGATTTTATGATCATAGCACTCTGTCTGAACTGATGTTTTTGGGTATAAGGCCTTGCTAACATGACTGTGCAGTATTTCAGGGCCAAAATGTTCCCTTTGCTGAATTAATGAACCCAGCCAGAGGTAGCTTGAGGGTAACAATACCAAAATCCAGCAAGGCCTGTAGATCTGCAGTTTAACCTTAAATAATCATCTTAGATATTAAGAAAACACACTGAAATGGAGGCTAGGTACAGCATCTATCAGGAGCCCCTTTGTGCTCAGGGGTCAGCTAGGGAAACGGGCCTGCTAACTGCTGTCAAACACCATCCACAAAGGAGTCACACGGAGTGACACTTCTCCATCCCGGGCACCACACATTCTTTCCACAGCTCAGCGCATGTGACTGCTTGGCATGGTCCGTGACAGCCAGCATTGCTGGGAGGTGTGAGCAGCTGCAGCAGGCTGTCCTCATGCTCCCTTTTTAGCTCCCTGTTTAGCTCCCTCTTAGGGCTTGCATGCTAGGGGTTACACACCTATGTGCTGAGTGCTGGTGACATGGCTCTGTGCATGCAGGCCACAATCTGACGTTCTGTGTTATAGAGGTCGGCTTTCCAAACCCGTCACTTCTTTGATAAGCAGCTAGTGTTGCTGTGCTATTTCTGGGTTACAGGGAACTCCTAGGGAACACTACAAATGCTGTAGCAATATTACCTCATGTCAGCTGAAGTGTCGGAGGGGTGCAGTGCACTGATTTGCCAGGGAAAGAGAACTGGGTCAGAAACACATTAAATCTAGTAGGCATGTCAGCCATCCTTCCTCTGGCATAGCTGCAGAAAGTCGTTGATCTCTGCTATGGAAGAGACAGCTGAAGCACAGGGTAAGGCACAACTGGTGCATAAAGACAGCAGTGGCCCAAAGGGCTGCCTCAGATCCTCAGACCCTAAGGATGGGAAATGGATGGGCCTGTGGAGCTCACACTCACTCAAATTCCCACCACAAAAAGATCCTTAGGCTTCCTACTGCACCTCTGACAGTGATCTGTGAGACATAACAGCTGAAACCTGCTGGATCTTAAGTGTCCCACTGCCTCTCAGTCTACATACTTGAAAGCAGTTCAGCTGCAGTTTCTGTGCCCCGAGGCACAGGGTGGGTGGAGCAATCAGCGAGGCAGATATCCTTGTTCAAGGACAGTTAGATCATCCAAATCCCCAGTAGTTATAAGGAAGAAGCTGGTAAAGTCCTCTACTGTGGCAAAGATCACAAGTTTTCTTGAGATCTGGCAATAGGGCTGGAAACATCCAACCCTTCTCTGAAGCACACTGGGTTTGACAAGAATTGTGAAGGACTATGCTTGAATTATACTATTATGGTATCTTGTTTAATTTATCCCAAGAGAAACTGTGGGCAGTAGAGAAATTCAACTTGAAGATTTCAAAGCACTGCATGATGCAGAACCTGTTGCCCTGTAGTACTGTTCCTGTTTTCGTGTCTCAGCAAAATATATTTCTTTCTCTAATTAACAGTTAGCAGAATTTCTTACAAACCAGTTTCACACACGTACAGACACAATCCTGCATGCATATCTATGCAAAACATTTGAGAGAAACTGAATGACAAATGCAAACTGACATGAACTGTGAAAAACGAAAGTAGGTTATGGTGCTCCTAAAATGTGACTTTACTCCAAAATGTACTTAAAGACATTTTTACTTTGTCAGAACGTTATGCAAAATTGACATTTCTTCATATAATAAAAATGAAGAGTGCATTTGCCATTGTATTAGTACCCTAGCCTTGGAACAATCTTCAAAGATAAATAAAATAGTTATTATAAGGCCAATGGCTCTTGGTTCACTGTGCTGAGGAGGGAAGGATGCACAAGTTGCATTCTCCGCAGAGCAGAAGTGGACACTACTTTTTCCTATGCTTCTTCCTTGGGTACTATGGTTCATGACAGAAGCTGTTTTTCACCCTGTTTGCCTGGGGTAACAGACATTTTTTCCTAGTTCCTAGTGGCTCTCACTAGGATTTCCCAGGGATAGCAACTATGGTCAGGCTACAGGGGGAAGGACCTCAAAATGTTTTTACTATTAGGCCAGAGCTCTGTCAGATACTTATAATGGCCTTGTCAGAATTGGCAGATGAACTAAATGTCACTTAAACTCATTTCCAGTTTCTGTCTTCAATTACTAAACTACTTTGTTCTGAAATATGTTACTACACTCCCGATTGGCTTTTTTTTTCCTAGCTGCTCAGCTGACCTATCCTAACAATGATAAAATGGATTGACAGTAATCTCCTGCTGGCATCAACAAGATAGCAAGTCTGCATATCAGTGTGCTTTAGTAAATTGTTGTACTGATGTCTGGAGGGACTTTGTGTGTTTGATTCTGGCCTTTACTTAGTAAAGTGTTGGTCGCAATGAAATGTGACCCCCCCCAAAGTACTATTTTTTTTTCTGTAGGGTTTTAAAAGCACTTTTATACTCTCTTCTATAAACAGTTTTCATCTTCAGAGAATAACCTTTTTTTTTTTTTTTTTTTTGTATCATTTGCAAAATTGATAATCTTTGCTCCCTAATGAAATCAAGCATTTAAAAAAGACAAGATTTTGTTAATCTTTAAAAGCTCAGCTACAGCATCACAGAATTATATGACATGTTCACTTCCCTTTTACTTTTCTGTGTGAGCTTGAGTGCAAGACGCACATTGTTTTGCCTATAGACAAACAGATGGACTAGCCTTGTGCCCGTGCAACAGCACTGCTGACAAGTACAGTCAATAAACACAGAGGCATTCTTGCTCTGTCTCATATTTAGGCAATACACTGGTCAACAGACAGCACTTCCAGAGAATGTCAACAAGCTTTGAGTCCATGTGACCAGGTTTGGGGTTTATCTTTGTTGAAACTTTGATTTAAAAGAAAACAAAGCTCTGGCTAAATCCCCACCTGTATAAATTGATGTAGGTTCATTGAAGTCGGTTTACACCAGCTGAGAATGTAGCGTCATGTTTGTTGACTGGAAACTAGCTCAAATATCTTATCCAGGCTAAGCGTAGATAAAATGATAGCTTCTATTTTGACCAGAACAGCTGAAGATATTGCTTTCAGCTACAGAAAGTATTCCTGACAAGAGTATGAGGCAATGTCTCTCCTAGAGGTTCCAGCTCACACCTGGGGGTGTTACAGCAAGGCTGAAGACATTTCATCACTATTTTAGCAACAGGTCTAAACTGTGGTGTCATTATATCTTGGGAAGCTCAATTTCAATTGTTTGAAAGTAAGTTGGATAACTTGGTGTAACTTTTCCTTTTGAAATATTGCAGCATCTACTGTGGAAATAAAATAAAAAGGAAAGAAGTAGTCTGAAACTGATTTAAAAATGATAAACTAATTCTATTTTCTTCTCTTTATACTTTTGGTTTTACCAGTCAATACTTACTATCATTACTGTAAGTTACGTGCTCTGACTGCCAGTTGTAATCAGAGGAGTCCTTAAATATCCCCTGAAGCATTAACACTTACACTATTTACTGGTGTTATTGTCTAATTATTTTGTGATTGAGATCAGCATTTCCTAGCACTCATGAACACTGTAGTTTTCTTTCACATAATCAGAACAATGTTTCCTAAAAGAAAGATTTTCCTCTGCTTTACAGCCAGATGTCATTGACCTTTCTGACTGGACACAATGTTCTTCCAAAGTGGATATTTTTTTGGTGGTACTCTTGGGTGGAGGACAATGTGAAGGAAAAGTTGACAGCAGGTTAATGAGCAGCCATCCTAGTTTCATAAGGGCTCTCATTAGGCTCTGTTCTCTACAGAAATACTTTGGTTGGGTGTCTACACATCAAAAATTAGATATTGTTTTAAGTGGATATTGTTACATTTGGATAATCAGCCCACAATGCATTTTAGACAATCGAGAAATAAAGGTCTTTCTGTGTATATTACCAGTACATCCCATATTATGAATTATTTCAAATATAAGTTCTCACTACTTTGAAAAGATTTTAATAATCATAAGAGCTGTCATTGGATCTTGCTTCCTAATCTACTATTTTGCAACTGAAAGTTAATAATCTCCTGTCATGTATCATACAGACATTATCCACCAGGAAAAAAAAAAAAAAAAAAATTAAAGAAAAACAATATAGTGCTCTAATACATCTACACTGAGAAGGAGCTCTAGTAATGAACTCGGCCTTTTCATCGTCTTTTCCAATGGCTTCTGGCACATCTTTGTCAAAGTAGAGGCAGTCTCTAAAAATTGGTTGGTCACCTATGTGACTGTCATACAAAATGAAAATCAGCCTCATGATAATTTTTCAACCAGAGTCTGTGAATGGCATAGGGATTATTGTTTGGGTGTGCAATTACTGCTGGTCTTTATTATTGAGGGGGGAAAAAAAAAAAAAGGCTGTAAGAAAAGACAAAGCACTACATTTTTAAAGACTGGTTATGTCTGATCAGATAAAGGGTCGTTAGTACTTGAATTAGTAAAATTAAAACTTTTTTGACAAAGTTGTAGGAAAATAAACATTGTCCCTTTGATCCCCCTAGATTACACAAAACCCAAAATGATATTGGTTGTTTTGTGAGAGCACTACATTTAACACGATTGCAGTTTACTAACAATTTTCCAATTTGCTTTCATTTTTCCAAGCAGCTCTACTCCTCTGGGCATCCCTACTTTAGATTATTTGTTGATTAGGTAACTGATGGATTTCTGCCAGTCCATTGGGCCACCCTGGAACTTGTCATGTTTGCTAACTCTGTGCCTTTGACTGTTCTGAACCCATTTTGCTTTGTATTGTTTGGAAATTCAGCATGATCTGATCTCCTATTCCAAATCAGCTAAAAAAAAAAAAAAAAACAGGAAGAAATTTGATACCTCCCTTGAGAAAATAAAATAAAACAAAAGTCATCAACTACATAATACATCATTATGTAATATGTAATAATTACCTTCGATTGTGATATTACTATTAGGTTTTATTCTATAATACTTATAATCCCATTCATCACATTAGGACTGTGCTGGTACACGATGCATTCAGCATAAAGCGTAGTATAAAAGCTTGATCATATTACTATATGACTAAAATTACAGAAACAAGAATATATCTTGGGAGAGGGAGAAGGGGGAGATAAGAATCTAATATTCTGTTTGTTTTTAATAGTCACAAACTGAGGGAAAACAATGCAAATTCTCAGTTGGATATGGTTTTATTCTGCAACAAAGGAAGATGCAGAGACACCTGGACTGACAGAGATATGCCAGCTCAGAACATGGATCTGCTAAGGCAACCTCGTTATGCCACTGAGCATGAACTAGAAAATTGCCCTTAGATAAAGCTTTTTATCAAAGCTGTATTGATTTATCAGCACATGCTGAATGTTTCCAGGCTTCTGTGTTACACTGCAACTGCTGCTACATTAGCAAAAAAGTTCTATTAAATTTTGCACAAACTTTAGAACTTCTCCAGATAATTTGCTATATATAATAATAATGAATGCTGTAGAAAGAACTTCAGTCTCCATTCTTTTTAATAACTAATTCCTTTGAGAGATTTGAAGACTCCAGAATATCTGTTCCATCCAAAATTTCCCTTTACTCTTTTTTTCTTTCATCTGCAAATCGCTGTCCATGTCTTTTCTCACACCATGCATCAGCCACTACATCCATCTCATCTCTCTCTACCACTTTTCCTGTGCCATGGCTCACTCTTAATTGTTCTTAGTATCAGCAATCTCTTTTCTTGCCTTGCTTCTTCCTGGCAACAGACCCCCACCGTAATCACCGTTGATCTAATTACTTCTTCTAGATTGGCATTTAGAGGAAATATTCATGTCTTTAGGAGGATCGATTAACGGCACACCTCAGAGAGCAGTGCTACTGCTTAAGGGGAGAACAATTAGTATCTTATATAAATGGACAACTTCTGAAGTGATTAAAGTGATCTGTAAAACTGTCACACTAAGTGAAAGCTCTCAAAGGCCTTTGTTCTTTTCCAAAAAGGCAAAACCACAAAAGAAAGTACTGTAGTTAGCAAAACTGATATTGAAATTCAAGAACTGGGCACATTTCCTATTGCTGTAGCAGCTATGCATTGTTTAATCCTTCTCTTTTAACTTGATTCTTATTTATAATACTGAAGGAGCAGAATATCCTTCTCCTGATAACTTGGAGTGGGAAAATTCAAAGGAAATCCCCAAGTAGGACAATGATTCATTGGTGATGACTCATTTACGATTTGTCCCCTGCAGTGGGCATTAGACCAGTACTGGGCAGATGGCAGAGCTGCTGGTTTGTGTGGCAAAGAGCCAAGCTACAGTCCCAAATATTTCAAGCAACTAAAGAAGCCAAAGCAATTTTTGTAAGGATGAGTATGTTACTATGTACCAGCCATGCCTTATTGTCGTATTTATATATGTGCAGATATATACATATATCCCAACCCCCAGTATTTTCAATTTAAAAAATCATTTTTTGCTAACAGACGAACTATGAAGAGGTTTTCAAATGGTGTTTTGGTGTATACTGGCTAAAAGCAGCCATAAAGTGCTGCAAAAATTGTTAGCTGAGCCAAACATCTAAGGTTCTCTTTTGGTCTCTGTTTCCACTGACTGCAGGAGAGATCCATGGATGAAACAGCAGCAATTCAGTATATCATGAAGGATCTGTATATAGCAGCAAAATACGTCTGCATCTGACAGGAATTACATTAAGGAGATGGAGTCTATGAAGAAAATATTTTGTATTTTGATCAAAAAATCTCTTGTTAGTAGAACAAGCTCTACATATAGTTTTGAGTGAGCTCAATAGAAATGAAATACCTTTTTCCTGCATTAACCTAGAAAACCCAATTTGGTGTTCACAGCCTGAAGTCATTTCTAGAAATAAAACTCATTGTTCAGAGGCAAAATATCTGTGAGTTACATATTTTTTTCTTGTGTGCCAATTCTTGGCAGATAATTTTATCACTGCTTCAACAGTGCTGGAGACAAAAATCACAGAAATCACATTTGGAGCATAGAAATAAACAACATCAATAACTTCTGTGCCCTTTTAATTCCTTTAGTTTTAATGGCCTTTCCTTCCTCTGAAAATATTTTTTATGCACATGTGTATAGCCAAGAAGAAATTAAAGACAGAAATTGTAAGGGAATTCTTCTGCTATGCTCTACTATAGTTAAAATAACAAAAGTTTTGAATGAAGAGTTGGCCAATTCCTGCAAACCCTTTATCCCACACTAAGCCATAGTACTTTCAAACATCAAGTTACATTTTCTGCAGTTGCTGTTAGCTTAGACAAAAGTAGCTGGAATGAAAAAGCGGGAGTTATGAGATACCAGTAAATGTCAATGTTAGCCAGCGTGCCAACTAATTCTAGCTGGAATCAGTGTTGGTTCAAGCACAGTCAGCTGATCCATTCTATTGCCATGTACTAGTGGTAGGAACAGTGAGATCTTTTGAGGCAGATAGCTGGAACAGGCAATCCTTGTATGCAGATGACCAAGTAAACATTTAGACTGGGGAAGAGTGAGCCATATTTACACATCTGTTTGTAGGGTCTGTGCTTTTACTTGGCAATTTCTATGAAAACAAACTTTTTGCAACATGAATAAGATGATCCTTTTTGTGAACAACAAATTCCTACTACTCTTGACATATTACACCAAGAATCAAATTTGTGGAACAAAAATTTATTCCATGAAATTGATAATGACTTCCTCTTCCATGGGCATGAGTTCACATTCTGGATTCAAGTGTCCTGCTAAATGTTAATGAGGAGATTGCCAAAAAAAAAAAAAAAAGAAAAAATTAAAGGTCCTTTGTTATTCCATGCTGCTCCCCATTCTACCAATGGACAGCACAACCTGTTGCTTCTCTGTTGTTAGGAGTACTTCAAGAAAAGGCCAAGGTGAATGTGTCATAGGAGTCCCATGGAATTGCCCGTAATCACTTGTCTGTCTCCATAGATCATAAGTATGAGTGCAGTTATCCTCAGGGTAATTGCAGTTCTCTTAGGACCATGATCATAGAATAACAGAATGGTTTGGAATGGAAGGGACCTTAATGATGATCTAGTCCCAACCTCCTGCCATGAGCAGGGATGATATACTGACTTCTCTTCAATACACCAGTTTGAACAGATGTTGGATTGGGATCCTCGCCTGCAACACAAAGGGTTCTAAGGGTTCTAATTGCATTCTGTTGTTAGCTCTTCCATGTGTCTGGTGATCTGGTTGCAAACCAAGATGTCAGCTTTTATGGGAAAAAGAAGTCATTTCTATCTTGTGATCTTAAGAAACATGTCCATGTGGAAATACTATTCCTTGCATGGCTTTACATAATTCTTTGAAATATACTTTTAAATATTTGGAGTCATCTAACTCCTCTTCTGAGAGCCAGGTCAGATTCAGTCAGATTCAGGGTCATTAAAATTTCCATTTTGAAAGGCTTTTTTATAATTGTATCTTTTTTTTTTTTTTTTTTCCTTCAGTACTAGAATAAAGTGTACAAAAATATAAAGAATTTGTTGAGTTAGTGAGAAGTAAGATAGATGGGTAAAAGAAAGCAGCAGTAATGGATGCATGTTTACCTTTCTATTCGAATGCCTGAACTGTTTTTTTAATGGAAGTTTTCTGTGAAATTGTGAATAAAATAATTATATTAAAGCTTTAAGTGATATATTACCCCAAAACATTAATTTAAGTATTTCATTTGAAGAGCAGGCAAAGCCTTATTATAAAAAGGAAACTGCAGTCACAATTCTAACACATACCATGTTCTAAACACAATTATTTCCTCGCACATATTGTTTCTGTGGATTATTTGTATTATAGAATTCTTGTCATCCAATTCTTACAATGTCAGAACACAGTGTATAAACAGTATATAAGTAAAGGCTGAGAAGCTTGCTATTGCTGGCTGTTTAATTCTTAAGATATGCTTGCAATGCAGTTCAAAGACAAGTCTGCTGTTCACATAGTCGTAGTCAAGTCGATTTGAAATGGTCTATATCAAGCTTATAGAATAGCACAAATGACCTATTACAGAGCTTGGATGAGTTGTGTAGTTAGATGCTATATCCCAGGCTTTTTGGAAGCCACTGACAGAATCTGATCTGCATAGTATAATGCAGAGGTAGAGAAATTTTCCTTGCAAAAGACTGAAATGGCTTTCCAAACATTTTTTTAAACATCATAAAATAGTATGCATCATAAATTCACAAGGCCAAACACTATATGAAGTCACAGGCTTTATTCAGTTTCTACCCTGGAAATCCCCTTCAGCTTGAAAGTTTTCTGCTTAAAATTCCCTTCTTACTAGAAACTAACTCCAATGCATATATATGTGTAATAACAAATAGCAACAGATTCTCAAAAGACAAAAGCTAGAAGTGAAAAAAAGAACACAGAAATGTTTTATACAATAGTGATTTCAACTCATTATCAAAGTCAAGTGCTAAATCTAAGTATTTTGAATCTCAGATCTGCAATCTGTGTATTCAGGAAGGGATCTTAATCATATCCAGGAGTAGTTTCACAAGAATGTTTTATGAATGGAGTTTGAGATAAGTATCCCGAGATAGAGCTTTAATTCATGTACACTGAAAAGAAGCAGAAGTCATCCAGCTACTGAACAGACACAGCATGACTGGAGAAAGTTCATAATTTCTAATCTTTAGATTAGAATATTAACTTGGTCTCCAAAAGATTTATTGGGTGATCTTGACAAGTCACAGCTGTATGACTCTGCTGGTGCAGATACACAACTGTATACAAGCACGTACCCAGAGCACTTCCCAAATACAGCGTGGTGTCTGTGGAATGCACCTTTTATCCTGGGATTCTCAGCATACTTTCAGCAGCAAATGCGTGTGTGCAGCTGTTTGCCTTCCTTTTCTGTTCCCATCACTGCTTCAAAGGATCTTGTACTTTGCAAGTGACCGCTCTCTTGCTGTGCAGTCTGTGTCCTTGAGCAACTCCTGATGACTGCCATGGCAAAGGGCTACCATCTGCTGCCACACATGCAGCAACACACATTTGTGGTATTATTGTTTTCACTTCTTTATTTTGCTCACTTCTTTCAGAGGTGAGCTACTTTCTCATCTATTTTAACTTGTTTCTCCCAAACAAGAGTTACTCAGGACAAGCACACACAAATCATGCAGCACAAATCTCAGATTATTACCTGCTTTACATGCAGCCCACTACCTGAGGATGGAGACAGCAAATAAATGCACTAGCAGGCAGAGAGCCCCAAGGAAATTGAAATACAAGCTGTTAAGACCATGTGATGTGATGTGAAATTGACCAAATGAGCTGATTTGACATACTGACCAGTTCCTGGCAAAGTAGTGTGGTGTTACCCAAAAACTGGCATAAGCTTCCAGGCAGGAACTTGGGTGTCTTCTAGTCATTATAGTTCTACCTGTTTTAGGACTGGTTAGGATGACATGTTTTTTTGTTGTTGTTTTTTTCTGGGTTTGGTGTTTTGTTTTTTTTTTGGTATAGACACAGACTTTACTTCCTATGATTAACATTTTTTGCTTCCATGAAAAATGCTTTTTATATAGAACCAATGGTTTTTTGTTAAAACATGTAAATGTTGATGAAGTTTTATTTTGAAAAAAAAAAGAAAACCACAGAAAAAAAGCACTTTTAAATGCATGTTTCTTTTAACTTATTTTCACTAAAAGATGTATCATTATTTTAAATTTAAAACTTGATCTACAAAAGAGTTTAAGCAAAATGCTTTTGACTTGTATTTAAGTCAAATGATCCATAATGAAACATTTTCAAAATTTCTTTTTGTGATATAGTTTTAAATGGTGTCTTTTCAGTATTAATTTATTTTTTTTTAATTGCCAGTATTTATTTTTAAGGAATAAATAGATTTTTAATGGGGATCTTTACTACTAGAACCTCAAGATCAAAGAACAAAGTGCTCCCCAGCTGGAATTTATGATGGTGCCCAGATGACCCTATGTATCCTAGGGTCTCGTATCTGCCTCCTGCCAGCCATAACCATTCCCAACAGTTTCATTTTCATGCATCCCCACTCAGAAATCCCTGAACTTCTTCCGGGCCTCGTACCAAAGCTGAAGAAATGCTGCCTTGAGCTGAGGTGATGAGAAAAGATATTTTTGCAAGTGGTTAATGTGCTGTGGACTGTCTGTAACATCAGAGGTATCTGAACAGTAGGAGAAGGGAAACTTCTTAGCAGAAACTAAAAATAGAAGAAATATTCTGTCTAAAAAATATATATCATGAATGAATATGTAAGTAAGCAAAAATGCTGTATCATAGCCCATATTCAAGGTATACTTGCTAGCATATACTCACATACACAGAGCTTGTATATATGCATATATGTGCATATCATCAAAAGCTCCTTCTCAGTTGTGCCTATCAAAATGGTGTCTGTGGTGGAAGCGAACCATCTGCTTCACTGCACTTCTATTTTTAATTTGTGCAGTATGGCAGTTTAACACATGCAATGTCACTTCAAGCACTCCTCCCCCAGATGAATTCCAATATGTCACTGGGTTGGCCTACCAGCTTTACGTTGTCTCTGTAAACAGAAACCCTATCTTCCTGCAGTCTGAGTCAGCAGCTGTACTGGAGCAGGACCTATTTTTAAGACTTACAGAATGTGTAATTTGATGTCGAAAAAGCCACAGGAGGGTATTTGCCACCTGACTCTGGAATGGACAACAGTCCTTAAATGGGAGCTTCTACAAGACTATCTTCACAAACACAGATTAAACACTTTTCTAGCATTTGTTTTTCCAAGGCTGAAAGAAAATGCTGCATTTCAAACTTGGTGTTCTAGGTGTTCTGACTCTGAACTTCTTACCTGCCTGCATGCTATTTTAAGACTGATGTGCAGTGTATGTATCAGGTTTTCACGTCCGATATGCAATATGTAAATCATATGTATTAGCAGTTTGGGGATTTATATTTAAATACCATTCAAGTATCAGAGGAAAAAAAAATTCAAATGCGATTGAAAAGCCACTGAGGTATACAAAAAATAGACTGACAGGAGCATGAGCAGACCTACAGAAGCATTACGAAACAGCATGTTGACATAGAGCTGCTTGCATTCTGCATCACATTAGATGTTCTGCACACATTTTAGTTTCCTCCTGCTGGCACGGCTTATCTGAATTCCCTTCTAGAATTATCATTAAGTGTGCTCAAGAAACAGCCAACAGATAATGATTCTTGTTGACACTGTGGGAGGTCAAAGATGCTTGTGCTATGAACTGCTACAATAATGTTCCAGTTGTGGAAAATGTAATGAGTATACCTGGTGGACCCAATTGCATTTTGATGAAAAAGATGGGTCGCGTGTTGGCTTTCTCTGCAAATGCTGATGGAACAGAAAAAGAGTTAATAAGATGACACAGATTTCTCGTGGCTGGTGATACAGCGTTATTGACACTGCTCTCTCCTTCATTCATTAGAAAAAGGCACAGGTTTATCAATATTTTTGCCTGTGCCTTTCGTTGTTTGAAGGGTTAATGTCACTTATACCAACAAGTGACTTTGCCAGACAAAAACAGCACAATACTGTGTCACAAGTTATACTGTGTAGGAGCCTAGACAAAATGGAATTAACAATGTTCTCCACATCAACAGTGCACAGCATGATCTTGTTAAAGAATTATACTGCCTCAAAATCCTCAAACAAATAACATTATGCTATAATGGATTGTTTTTTACTTCCTAAGCAGAAGATGGTAGGTTTGTTTTTCCTATTAAACCTAATTTTCATTTCAGGCGGAAGATAAATGATACACTGATGTATTTACTTTTCTTGAAGTTTACAGCTGGGAGGAGGAAACTTATTTTGTGAATCTGTTGGTGTAAACAAAGCTGACTCTCCTGATTCATAATTTATCTTTTTTTTCTGCTGCTTTGAAACTGAGTATTGATGAGAGAAACTGTTGGTTAATCAAATGCACTTACTGTTCTTGATAGCAAAAAAGAATGAATTGTTAAACAGACCATCTATTTCATCTTCCTTTTACAAACAGGAAAAAAAAAATTGTTCCTAAAAATGAAGAATTCTCAGGATTTCTCTGCTGTAGCCCAAGGGCAGAAAAATTAACTGTTGAAGGGCATCTTGACCAAAACTTAGTTACCTACACTGCAGAGCATCTCAGTGTATGTAGATAACTGACAATGGTGATGTGAGCATGATTTCAACTCAGTTAAATATTTTATATCATTTTTTGTGATTTTTGTCTCTTGTTTAATGTTTCAATCTCTGAATGAAACAGCATTTTCTAATTGAAACCAGAAATACATCTTAAAAAAAAAAAAAGCATTGTAATTTTAAAAGGAAAATTATTTAAAGTCAGCATTTTTCAAACGTTAACATATCTACATGATACTGATACCCTTGTGAATATATTTCTTAGGTGTAAAATCAGAAGTCTAATAAACATTATGCCAAATACTTAAAAACCTTTAGACATTTCTAGTCCCTGGTTATTAGCCACCAATAACTGCTTTGCTGTATTGGATTGAGAAGGAAGTAATCTCCCTGTAAATTAAAAAGCCTTAAAGGCAAATAAAAATATATGAGCTCATTTTATGCCTGATTTTCCAGGCTGTATCCTGTTCTATTGCCACACTCCACAATTTCTTTTCACCATGACTTTCTGCCAAACTGAAATCAATAACCATGTAGTATCAAGGATCTTGTCATGCTTATTTTTCTTTTTGTGGCCATTCTTTCTTTACGATAACACAGCAAAATAAGACCTCCAGAAACACTGCCATCAGCAGCTGCTTTGGAACAAAGCTAAATCTGAACAAATAAATAAATTAATGATGGTTACATCTTCCATGATGGTTTCCACTTTGACATTTTTGTGAATTAAAATGTGAGTACCAGGGATGTGTCACACTGTTTCCTGTTTTTATATTTCCACTCAGTTTCAAGGAAGTATGGCCCATTACAATAGTTTGTACCATTATTCTTTCCTGAGAAGTGATGAATGGAATGTTCTGTGACAAACAAAGATCATCACATAGCCGTGTAGTGATGGTGTACTCAGTTCTTCCTTCTACTCTTCTGCTGAAGATTATAAATTTTGCAGGACAGTAAAGTATGGATGCATGGTTGTTTTCCAGAAATTGCAGATGACCTGTCACAACTCAGTCCTAAGATTCCAAGAGGAGATGAGAAAATATACAGAAAATAGATACATGTTGCTTGGGAATTCTGCTATGTATTTACCTAAGCTCTCTAAACATTTTCTAAATGCTGGAATGGTAACAAAATATCTGACTGTATATTCCTATCACATCCTTTCTAGAGAATAGGAGGAGATGTACTTTCAAAGAACCGGGCGGTTCTAGACTGCAAGGAAAAGCAGGGCATGCCTCTGCTTTTCATCTGCCTTTGAGATCACGGGCTGATCACGCCCATATAACATATGAATTAGCTCTGTGTCTCTCTTTGGCCCACAGAAGATCCAAAACCTTCAATGGACTTTTTTCTTTTGAAGTTTTGTTGTTGTTGTTGTTGTTGTTTTTCCCATTGGAACTTCCTGAATTCATTGTAGAGTACTGATGCAACCCTTCATAGCGTGAGACGGAAGATATGGACAAACGTGTTCTTGTCTAACTGTCTAGCAGGTGAGTGCCCTGAGCCAGACCTGTATGGTCAGTTTGAAGTCCATTTACTGCACCAACTGCCCCAGAAAATTCAGGCAACATAATAATTAGTAGTCATCCTACAGCAGTGCTTCAGGGAGCCTTGACTAAGCTGCTCTTGCTGGGGCAATCAGCACATACATGGAGAGGAGCCCTTGGAAGAGTTTTAAAAGTGAGACACAACAGCTTGTACAGAGACTATTCCAGGTTAAGAAGGAAGAGGACATTTCATTATTATTATTATTGCCCTCAATTTCATCTGCAACATGTTCCAGGTCTTTTATTAGACATATTTCTGACTTGCCCCAGCTTCTACATGCTAGTGTTGAAACAGGGCAGCCTTGGGTCTAAAAACTGTGAAAGACACATAATTTCTTTCCCCACTAATCAGGTATATAACCTAGAACTGGTTTTTCAGTTCTCTCCTCTAATCAATACCTGTTGTGTCCTTTCTGGGAGTAGTGTAGTTTAGGATTACTAGAAGGCTGACCTTTGAATATGCATCTCTTTAACCCCTTTCCTCTGCAGATTAATTCTCTTATGTCAATATTTATGCAATAATCTTGGGAATCTCTTTATTTGCATTTGGGAACTTATCCAGGGCTTGACTGTCTGGGTGAAAATTCTGTTTACTGTATGTAAAAGCTTTTTCAGGTCAGGCAGAAAAGAAGTAGGTCAGATTTTATATCCCAGAATTTTGATCTGATGGATGGGAAAACAAAAATAAAAAGGCATCAAATGGCTTAATGCTCTGAGACTCTTTTTTCTACTGGAGTTACTTTGAGGACACTCAGACAAATCTGTATACACAGATACCAGGGCAGTGATTAATAAACAAGTTCAGTTATGTGAAAATAGACACATTAAATGCATTAAATTAATGCATTAATGTGAAACAGGCACTCATTTATTCTCATTTGCCTTTGTCTTGAAACTGCAGCATAAGCAGGAGCTCTAGAAGACAGAAGAATAACATTGTCATATATTCAGATAGTAGTGTATGGAGTTGGTATCTGTACATAGAAAAATATATTCTATTGACTTCATTACTGTCTTATCAGTCTTGAGCCAGGCTGTATATCTACTGTAATTTTTTAAAATGTTTAACTACAATTTTCCTTAAATTAGCTTAAAGCTTTAATGACAAACTGTGTAGCTAAAGCCTTTCAGATCTTTTTGTGAGTTATAGTGTCTGAAATAGGACTGTGCAGTAATATCATTTCTAGTTAAGTTTTTTAACAGTAAAGACCAAGGCAATAATGTCCTGGATGCTGCCAGGTGTCCATAAAATAACTCTCCTCTGGGGAGCTGAAAGGAATGCAAAGGGAAGCATTAACTGGCTTGGCTGGCAGCCTAACCTGCAGTGGCTTTGCCTGTACTGTGGGAAAACTTCCTACAGTGTCACAGCCCTGTTACTTTCAATTAGTGTCAATATGCACAAAGAGCACCAGATATAAGACCAATGTTCTGGAAATATAACAAGTAAAACGATGTTTTGCAGCGCTTTGTATGTGAAAGAGAACCCAAGAAAGGGAAAACAAAAGCAGATTAGTCACATATCTAAATTTAGGATTTTTTTTTTTCCATAAATGCTGCTGTTTCAGATAGGTCATGGAAATTAATGAAGTCAGTGTTATGAGACAAAAAGAATCCCACAGTGACCTGATGTGAACTCATGGAAGTCCAGTAGGAGGATTTGTCAAAGAATGTTTGGGACCTTTTTATATCATCCAATGGCTCCTTTTAACAGCAACTTCTGTCATGCAGTCAGCTAAGCGAATAAAACTGGCCCACTTCTCAGGCCTCCTCTCTAGTTTGCTCTGATATCTGACAACTGACTTGATTTTCTCACTCCATTCAAAGGTTACTCATGATTCTTCCCAGAGGAAAAAGAAGTCTGTTGACCAGGAAAAGCATTGCTTCACAGAGTGCATATGTATCACCATGCCAAAGGAGGACAGGGCATACAACAGATTTGCTCACAGTGAAGGAATCCTGTTCTTTGCTGGTCATTGTGCACAGAAGTTAGAACTATGGATTGTTAAATATTCAATATTCATTTATCTTTGTAATCTCTCCTCTGCGTTTCTCTGTGCTGTGCAGTTCTGCAGTGGAAGAGGTAAATGTAACAGTCTACAGGAACTGAACCTGACACATAACTATTCTCATTTGCATGGTTGACACTGCTAACTGCCTCCCTTGGGTAAGAGGGCCAACACTGACATTTCCTTGCTGTCAGTGTGTACTTGCCAAGAACAGATAGAACTTGCAAACCAGAATTCAGACGAGTTAATATGGTTAATAGTCATTGTGATCAATTTTCTGGCATTCCAATTCATCATCATAGCTGTAACAGCTGAAGCATGGCTTAAAGTCCATACTAAATTATCAGTACTTCTGGGTCTCTTGTCCTGGTATTTGCTTGCATTTCTTAGTTTCTTTATTTATGTGGAAATGACCTTGCTGTGTGATTTTAATGTTTTTTTTTTTTTTTTCAGAATGAATTTGTGTCCCATTTAAGAGCATGTTTCTCAGATGTTCACTGTATAAAACAACTCAGTCCATCACTAATGATAATTCTGTAGGCCTGCAGTTTTGATAGAAAATTGTATTGTTTTCCCATGCATTGCTCTAGATTATACACAGTTCAGAGAACACAAGCTGTGCTTTCACTCTCCTTGAAAAAGATAACAAACGAGACTTCTTTCTAGTGGTAGAAATAATGAAGTATCATGCAGAAATACCCGAGCCAACCCTAGACAATCTGGCTTGGATAGTAGTAATAACTCAGGTTAGTACAGAGATGTGCTAGATTAAAATTAAGGCTCAAAAGCTTCTGGGATTTGAATGAATTCACTTACAGCTATAATCAACCTCTCCACTGCACCTTCTAGTCAGTATTTGAGGCCAATTGATAAATAGAAATCCAGGAGAGTTCTGGAGTCCACTGAGGATAACTGGTCCAGGTATATGACAAAGCAAACCAGAGGTGAAGTGTTACCAGACCTGGTGCTCACCAATGCAGAGGAGATCATTAAAGAGGTTATGACAGGAGGATAAGTTTGTGATCTCAAGGAATATAGACCTGGGAAAAAGCTGAGTCAGGACCTTGAACTTCAAAAGAGCAGAAGTCTGGCTGCATAAGGAATCATTGGATGAGATCCCTTGGGAAAATGTTCTTAGGGACAGTTAAGTGGAACAGAGCTGGCAAGTCTTTGAGGACAGCTTTCTGAGAGCAGAAGAGTTCTCAATATCCCAGCAGAAGAAATCAAGAGAAATCAGATTCTTTTCTGACAACACTAGTTGCAATATAATTCTCTTTGAGACCATTGTTCTCTTCAGTTTATTCACATCTTTGAAAGAAAACTTGCCCTTGAACAGTGATTATGCAAGATCAAGACTTAGAGACCAATTCAGAAAAGCCACCTTGTAAGACCTAAACATATATCATACGAGTATTCTAAATTGAATATATTCATAGTAATTGCCTATTGCCTAAGAAATTCCATAGAATCACAGAATCACCAAGGTTGGAAAAGACCTCTAAGATCATCCAGTCCGACCATCCACCCACCACCAGTATTTCCCACTAAACCATGTCCCTTAGTACAACATCTAAATGTTTCTTGAACACCTCCAGGGACAATGACTCAACCACCCGTGCCAGACTGCTCTTTCAGTTCCTGAATCTCCCCTGGTGCAACTTGATGCCATTCCCTCTAGTCCTGTTGCTACTTATGTGGGAGAAGAGGCTGACCCCCATTTTGTCACAGTCTCCTTTCAGGTAATTGTAGAGAGCCATAAAGTTTCCCTTGAGCCTCTGCTTCTCCAGAATAAACAATCCCAGTTCCATCAGCTTCTGGACAAAGAGTTTAGTTTGGTTACAGTAAGATTATCTATTAAACAGATATAAATTCAAACTCTGAAGTGCATCTTTGTGACATATTTTTTTTTTTTTATTTCTAAGAAACTGAGTCAATTCCAGCACTATTATTTCCCTAACTACGGAGATGGTAAAAATAGTAACTATCTTTCCCAGAGGTAATAAATAAGATATATTTCCTTGGTAGGTTGAGTTCCAAGACACATGAGACTAGAGATTTTTCGGTGTTAAGGTTTATGAGGGGTCTTCATACATGGACTTATTTCTATGTATGTCCATATTGTTAGAGCTTAGCTATATATATATATATATAGCTATATATATATACATATATATAGCTAAGCTCTAACAATATATATATATATATATATATATTCTTTTTTTTTGGGGGGGGGGGGGAGGAAATGTAAGCAAAAGTTTTTTGTTTTTCTTTGGTAGACAAAGCAATAAAAGAGAAGCATGCCATAGAATATTTCAGACATGTAACATTCAAACAGGTTAATAATTGTACTATATTCCTTACTGCAGCTGAGAACGTCTGAGCAGCTGAACATTAAAGACAAGTATGCAGAAGGAAATCATAGTTTGGTAAGGATACTGGAGAGCTGTCTTCACACATAGTTCAAGGAACTAGTGAAATGGTCTACTTGTACTGATTTATGTAGTGAACTAAAAAAAGAAGAGTCATTTGCTTAATTTTTCTGAAACTTCACTTATACCCATAGAAATTAATGGAAATGCTACAATGATTTCATGTGGTTTCATGTGCAGGCCCCTTAAAACATGTCATTGAAACATTACAGAACAAATTCATCCCCAGAGTAATTTTATTCAAGTAAACTGAGTTACTCCTCTGCTAATTTATTCTAACAGTAAATCACAGAATCACAGAATCACAGAATTGCCAGGGTTGGAAGGGACCTCAAGGATCATGAATCTCCAACCCCCCTGCCACACGCAGGGCCACCAACCATCCCACCTAATGCTAGACCAGACTGCCCAGGGCCCCATCCAATCTGGCCTTGAACACCTCCAGGGATGGGGCATCCACAACCTCTCTGGGCAGCCTGTTCCAGTACCTCACCACTCTCTCTGTAAAGAACTTCCCCCTGACATCCAACCTAAATCTCCCTTCCCTCAACTTAAAACCATTTCCCCTTGTCCTGCTGTCACTCACCCTTTCAAAGAGTTGATTCCCCTCCTGTTTGTAGGTTCCCTTTAGGTACTGAAAGGCTGCAATGAGGTCACCCCGCAGCCTTCTTTTCTCCAGGCTGAACAAGCCCAGCTCTTTCAGCCTGTCTTCGTAGGGGAGGTGCTCCAGTCCCCTGATCATCTTTGTGGCCCTCCTCTGGACCCTCTCCAACAGCTCCCTGTCTTTCTTGTACTGGGGGCTCCAGACCTGGACGCAGTACTCCAGATGGGGCCTCACAAGAGCAGAGTAGAGAGGAACAATCACCTCCCTGTCCCTGCTGGCCACCCCTCTTTTGATGGAGCCCAGGATCCCATTTGCCTTCCGAGCCTCAAGGGCACACTGCTCATAAGAGGGCTGCTCTGAAAGTAGTCTCCTATTTTATTATGTTGTCCCACGACATCAGAGGATGGCCACCAGGATGTTAGTGGTTTCGCAGTAGATGTTACACCTTCCCCCTAGTATTTCAATAAGTTTTGTTACCATGTGATAGATGGCAGCAGAGGGATTGTTTGACCAGTGTCTGACATGGAAGTGTGTATGAAGTAAAAATGTGAAATAGAATTCCCCCATGCAGAAAAATTTGCACCCACTGATATTCATTGATGGTTGCTAAATGAATATGGAGACCAAACAGTGGACATGAACACAGTGAGGCAGTGAGTGATGTGTTTAAGCAGTGGCAACAGCAATGTGAAAGACAAGCTGCGTTCCAGATGGACATGCACAGGTGTCACACCACACAACAAAGAGGACCTAGATCAGTTCACCTGGGTGAATTAGCTAGTGGTGGTGACTATGTTGAAAAGCAGTGGTTTGTAACTGAGCATTTGTTCTATCAAATGATGTTATTGTGCTGTTTGTATATGTTGTTGCTTCCATGGAAAAAAAATAGTATGCATTACTTTTGGAGGGACCTGCAAACATTCATTCATTCACTTACTCTTTCTTTCTTTCATTCATTTGAACAAGACCTCAGTGTTCAGTAAACTGCGTGTTTACTGGAAAAAGAGAGGAAATGTGCACTATGAAGAAGAACATTAGCTAACAAGAAATACGGTTTCAAAAAGTACTCCTTCCAGCACACATTTTTAAATAACTTTGGTAATTATGAAACTTGCAGGAAAGAAGTCAGGGGGACGTTCTTCATATTCCATTAGATTTTTGGTTCCTATCTGATGAAAACAGTACTGAACTGGAACAAACAATGCGTCAGGGATGATTATGTAACATGCAATGAAGAAATATTTCTCAATTCAGTGCCAGGAAAGCTACAGGCAATTCTGGAAGTCACATGCTTTCTGGTGCATTTCTGTTTTTGTATCTCGTACAAAAGGGTAGCCCTATTTCGGAAGTTGCAGGAGGAAACAGTCAATAGAGAAGATCTTTTCTGTGTTTGTGAATTCCGGCTGAACCACAATGAGCACATTCTTCCTTCTCTCTTTTGTGTGCTTGGTTCTTGTAGTAGTGAAAGTTAAACGGATAGAAAGAGATCAATGGAGACATTGTTGAACTGACCTCTGGTGACCATCTGAAAACAAATGAGGGCCATTAGATGGACACTGCTCTAGTTTGCAATATCTGCACTAGATATTAATTTCCACATGGGTTCTTATCCAGATTCTATGGTGTTATGTTTTCTTTATAGTGTCATTGAATACAAAATGCCAGTAGAAGAATAAACACTCTTTCCTAAGAAAACAGAAGATTAATGGTTGGGGTAAAAAAAAATAAAGCAATACAAAACCCAAGGGATTTTGCATAATAACATACAACATTTCTGAAAAGTAATGATAAAATTATAATTAGAGCTATGAAAAAAATAATTAAGTACAATTCAAATTATTTGTCATAGAACACTGCCATTTTCTTCTATCCCGAGTTACAGACAGATTGGTTAGACAAGGTTGGCAGAACTATCACGATAAGCGTTAATTTCTAAATTTTGCTTAAGTGTCTGCGTAAGACTCAGTTGCCCTAAAATATTGTCATGTGCTATTTGATACTTCATTTAGCATTTAGACTGTCAGTGACAGCTGCATGCAACATGGGGCCTATGAGAGACAACATTCTGCCAAGTAGCAGGTGGAGGGCAGATAGGATAGCCCAAGTAAGGCAAGAGGAACAACACTTCGCACTTATGCTTTGATAGCTGGATCCCACTTCAAGGATAGAATTCAGAATGCAAAGTAAAATGTCTGTCTTTAGGTATCTAGATAAACAAAACTTTATGTACATACCTAAGTACATACATCTTAAGGTTTCTTGTATCTTGTTTCAGTATCTTAAAATTTCAGTACAGTAGTAATCAAATCCCAATGCTTTACCAAGAGAGAGATGTATTTCATGACTGAAGAACTCAATTTTAGTGTCTTTATTTGAGAGCTAAATCCTACCTCAAGGTAGGATATCACCTACCAAGGAGATAAATACAATTAATCATTTGGAGGATTTTGTTTTCTGGAAATAAGAACAATTTCATAATCATGTGAATTGCTGGTTGAGGCTAGTTAAAGCCTTTACTCAGTCCTGTGGGTGATCAGAAGAAACAGGGACTATTAGGAGACAGGTGGAAGAGAAGATTTTTTCTCCTCCTTTAAGAATCTACTGTTGATACGATCATGTTTTGTCTTCTTATTTTCCATAATGTTACTTTCTATTCTCAGAAATGGAGGAGCAGCACAAAAGCAACTTCCCCTTTTCTTCTGCCAAAGAGAAAAAAAATATCAAGAGAAAAAAGTGGTGCTATGTTTTTAGAGAATATCTTTCCTTTCATTCTTTTATGTTCTCTTTTATGGAATGATCCTAGATGAGGAAAACAAAACAAAAGACAAAAATGATCCTTTTGTTCTCTTTTATTGAATTCTAAAGCAGATGGTGTTTTTCTTTCAGGCTGTAATCCATGTATGGGGCAGTCAAATTTTTATAGAAAATCCCAGGTAGTTTCCTCTGAGTTTTGCTTCTTCCTCTTTTTGTTTACTGATCTTCACTTATCATTAGTGGGGAAGATGATATCAAGAGAGATGTGCATTGCCTGGTATCTCTAACTTAAACATACTCAACAGCAGCTCTGGCTCTAATTCCACAAACTGTCCAAAAGATATGATTTAACTACATTATGTATCTTTATATTTTGAAAACCGTTCAAACAACTTTATATATACTCTTCTTCCATAACGTGTGATCCAAACAATGAAAGAAGGAAAGATATTACACAGAGAGACTTAGCCCCACAGACAAATGAAATTTTAAAATTGAAATTTCAAATGATTGACAATGTCAACAAAAAGTATAGTTGAAGAAATTGCCAGAAAGATGCACTAAGTATTCTTGATTGATTAATGGGCTCAGCTAAGTTTTTTATCCTAAACTGGAGCATGTTTGTTTTCTGAAGTTTTCAAGGATTTGATGCTGTATTTAAAAACAAATGAATTCAGTTCAGTCCAGATTCCTCTCTCAGTTGAACACAATACCTGTATTAAGCAGAATGTCTGTACTGAATTCATTAGATTGACAGATGGATGTAAACTGAGACAGATTCTCAATCACAGATTATTAAATGTTCTTAGCATATTTTGAGGGCATATGCACGTTAGCAAGTGCAGTACTTATTTAACATTTAATTTCAATATCAATTTCAAATGTACCATTTGTACTTGGTATTATAAACTGTGGAGTTTCAGCAATAAGAAATAACCTTTCTTAATGGGAATAACATCTCTAGAAAATGCTCAGAAAGAATTGTAGTTTTTTTGTGTTTTTTTGTTTGTTTTGGATCTCTGTGGTGCTTTGGACAGCAATGTGTTGCTTTTCTGGGAATTAAAAAGAGGGAAAGAGGAGGTCCAGTCTAAATTTGTGATATATATTTGCTACTATTTGGCTCTTTCACACAAAAAGTGAATCAGAGTGGGAGCATGCCTAAGAGCCATTGTAGGGGAATATCGAGAGTCTGGCTACACTATAGTTTGAGTGCAGGATGTATCCTGATGATTTCCAGTCAAAGATAAAGGCAATTTTAAGAGGATGTTAATGACAACAGTTTTCTTCCCACTTTACCTAATATTTTGCATCATGTGAAATACTTTAAGCAATTATTTGGATGTGTTACTCCTGTATCATTAGGAGAATCCAACCAGAGGAACTGACAAGTAGTAAACAAAAATACTACTGTGAGTTATGGACAGGCACGGAGTCCAGTCCTATTCTGGGAATTTTTTCTACACTTGAAGAAAAAGTAATATTTTTGATTCTCAATAGGACAGTTCAAACAAAGTAAGAAATCCCCATTTTGCCAAGAGGAAGCAAAGCATTTGCTGAAGAAACTCTTCACTGAAACAGCAATTAAACTCAGTCCAATGCCCATACATGAGATCAAAAATAAACAAACAAACAGAAATAAAACAAACAAACAAACAAAAAAAAAACAGCAATAATCATCTTCCATCTAGAAAATCACTGTATTGCCGTAGAAAACTTCCTGCATAGTGACATCAGGTGTAAACTGATGTGTTCTATGTAGATAAATATGCAAACTTGTTATTTATTTTCTTAATAAGGACATCTATGTAGAAACTGCAGAAATTACAGAATGTGCAGAATCTGTCAGATAGACTTAGCCCATGTATGTGCTATTTGCTTAGTAATATAACTCCTTAAAGTATGTAGTAAAATATTCCAGACTTGCATCAGATGCACATAGTTCTCCTTTTCTGCTTTTAATTATTGTGTAATATGAACAAGTATTTCCACTTCTGGATCCAGGGTAGTTCCCCCAGAACTACCCTGGCGTGAAGTCTAGCATGAACAAAATTCAAATGAAAGTCAGCAAACATAATACTTGCATCACTGTAATTTCCTGAGTCCTGGAAATGGCCTACATTTTGTGAGAGGTCACTTAGATTTGAGGTTGCAGGGTCAAGCACTCTGGTGGAAAAAATCAGTCATCAGTGATTCAAAGAGTATGTGAAAAAATTAAAATTCCGCTATGACTTAGATTCTTTTCTTTCTTAAATATGCAAATACCAAAGGCAGATATTGAAAGCCTTCTTTTCCAGCTCCTCTACTGATCACTCTGAAGCAGAAAAATGGAATTCAGACTTCTCTCTAAAGAAGTATAGATGCATTCAGAAGCTTTCACTCCAGCTCATAGTTTGATATGCCAGAATGAAATAAAAAAACGCACTGAAATTATTTGCCCTTTCAAGAACATGTTCCTGTGTACAGTGTGATCTGTGACCTGTAGTAAATCAAGCGTGCATAACTATGAACTAACTCACTACTTTTCAATAGTATGCTATCTCCTTCCAAATAAATATCTGCATGGCTTGTCTCTGTAAAGATTGTTCATTACGGTGTTATAATGTTGCTATCTTTCATTTCACTAGAAAACAAAACAGAACAAAAGAAAACAGCATTAATACTCATCTGGGTAGTAAATTCTATTACTGTGTTTTCCTAAGTAAAATACATTTTTGCATGACTTTCTCCTTAATTATTTCTTTCCTAATAAACCTTCCTGAGTTACTGCATTTGTTATGAAGCAGGGAGCGCCTTCTGACCATTGAATTAAGGAGTTATGAAGGCTGATCTGAACACAGTGATTAAGGAACAATTAGGATAAAACAAGTCCTGATCTATGTCCGTACTGATTTTGTACCAGCCACAACTAACACTAAAAGAAAGGTGCCAGAATTTAGAAGGGAGTAAAAAATAAGTGAATGCCATTGAAATATTCTGACATTTAGACACATGGAGCAAAATTATATTTGATGCAGGTCTGTGTATTTTTTACCACTTTCTGCTTTTTAAGTGCATTACCTTCCAACAGGAACACTCATTTATTGCAGATTTTTTCTGTATAGACCTGAAGAACAAAACACTGCATTTCAAATCCTCAAAGCATGTCACAAACATTATTGTGCAACTTCCAAAGAAAATGAAAATAAAATAAACAAAAACAAACAAACAATAGAAAACTTGCATGTTTAAAGGCTATTGCAGTCAAAATAGGACATTCAAATCTTGCTCTTATTTATACATTACTGCAGCCTATGAACCCTGAATGTCCTAGTTCAAGGCCAGTGAAGCTCTCAGTGGTTTGTATTTGAAATGATTTATTATACAAGAAATAGTTTATTTCTGCTATGAAAATATGTAAAAGGTTTCTGAGTGCTTCCTATGACCAGGGCACTCTAGGCCACCGTGGCATCAACCATAAATGACTGCAGTGCAGATGCCTGCTGGAGTGACATTCCACAAACTATAATACTGTGCACTTCTGCATGAGTGCTTTTGCAAGAATGAAATATTTACTTAGGTCCAAAGGCAGCTATAAATAATTCTCTGAAACAAAAGTGGAAAGGGACAGCAGAATCTGATGGACAAATGTGAACACACACGTGTAGGTAATATTACAAATAAACAAGATGGGGTAGATTACATCCAGTTGAATTTCCTCCTTGGTACCTGTGGAAGAAAGAGACAATCATATCTAAATCTTTGAGTTTAGTTTAGTTTGAGGATATTTTGGCACTGCCAAAGTCCTGTTTTGTTGTTTTTGGGTTTTTTTTGTCATCCACAACAACAGTGACAGCAGCAATTTAGAGCTTTACCAGACTGCTTCAGTTCTGCTCTCTCTCATAAAAATAAAATTATTGTGTGCATGAGAAGGAGATGTGCCTGCCTCTCACACTGGTTCAGGGCTATGAGCTGCCTGTGCGTGTGATTTGGGCTGTGCTTGGTGTTTGGGTAACTCTTTCCCTTGTCCTCTAGGAACATCTGGGGCACCAGAGGACTATCCTGTCCTGGCAGCTGCAGGCTGCTAACTGAGTTGTGCTGAATAGAGTGAAAATCAGCTTGGTGCAGAGACACAGTGCAAAGCCTCGTGTACTCTTAAAGACTTTCAGTCTTACTCATAAAGTAAGACTGAAAATGTGAAAAGCAGATGTGAAGTCTTGTATCATGGCAAGTGCTACAATTTTTTTATTCATGTTGACTGAAATGAATCTCAGTGAAGTTTTAGCAGTGTAGAGAAAAGGAGAGAAATACCTGCTCTCTTTTACTTTCTCTAGGAATAGCAAGATAAAAGAGAAATAAGGGTCAAAGATGA
This sequence comes from Phasianus colchicus, assembly GCF_987193195.1. Lineage (NCBI taxonomy): Eukaryota > Metazoa > Chordata > Aves > Galliformes > Phasianidae > Phasianus > Phasianus colchicus. Next base: position 19,755,404 of record NC_143436.1, read on the forward strand.
GCAGGTAAAAGGGGAAAAGCTGTTCCTTAACTTCAGCTCTACAGCTGGCATTAGGTCCAAAATCTCTGGAAGTCCTTGTTTTTCTAGATCTCGTCATCTTGCCAGCAGGTGAAGGGCGGCCAGAGCTGCCACGTGTCACAAATAGCACATGGCACCTGAGCATCTGTCATGCCTCCTCACATCCCAGGTAGAAGGTCAGGCGCTGTACTCCCAGGGAGCACTATTTGTCTCACAGGAACGTGCCGCAGGCCAAAAGCCAAGCGATCGCAGGCTCCAGACTCAGATGACTGTTGTTAATAATTCCTTGTAGTTCACAACCTTTGTAACCGGCTCTGGCTTCATTTCCCTAAGCGTCTCAGCTGGCAGCTACTGGGAAATGTGCAAAAACAGAGCTAAAACAAATATATTACTAAACAAATAGCCACAAACTTCAGAAATGTAGATATTTCTGATTTTAAAGGACACAAATTTGAGTATGCACTGTGATTTAGGACCTCGCACAGTGTTTATTGATGTGAGGGGAGTACAGAGCACAGTGTACTGGAACCTTTCCAACCTCACCCAGGCACTAGCAGCAACCAAGTGTAGTAAGAGAAAGCAGCACATTCCGGGTGGGTTCTCAGAACAACAGGATCCATACCAATGAAACAATCTTGTGAATGTAGCCTCAGTCATCCTAGCAATCTTGAAAACTGGGAAAATGAGACATAGGCTCCTGAAAGAGCAAATCTTTTAGGATGCATCCTAAATGATACCATGGGGATCTTCTCTCTCTGTAGGAAACTATCATCTGCTGTGGGGGAAAAAAAGCTGTAAACAACAAAAACCAAGTTGTTTTAGGTTAGCTTGATTGTGTCTCTGCCTACTCTGTTTCCAGAGAAGTGTGCTGTAGCTGTAGACACTGAGCCTTAGAAAGGAATGACTGTATTAATTGCTAAGCCATATTAAGAGTTTAAGTAAATGATAAGTTTGGAATTTCCTTCAATGGCTTATTTACTATACTTACAGTAATGTTTTGAACTATGTACTAAATTTTTAGATCTGTCACAAGACTTTTCTTACTTTGCTTGGAGACACATAACATCTCAGCCTACTGCTGTGAGATATTTTGCTGCGCAGTGTTGGAGATTTGTTTACTCTCATTCAAATCAGGTGGGATTGTGTTTATAGAACAGTTTTGTTTTCAGTAACCAGGAGGAATGAAAGTTAGGAAACAAAATTTGGGTTTCTTAGTGTGAGGTGAGTTTTACCTGATGAAATCTGATTGAAGCCAGTGGAAGGCTTAATGCTTTCCCATATCTTAAAAAGAGCAAAGATGAGTAATGGAGTTTGAGATGAGAGCTGCTATAGTGCTTGAAAAACAGAACCTGTGATGTGCTACATAAAGGCAAGGTGAAAGCTGATATATTTAGAAAGCAGGGACATAGTTTTAGATACTAAAGCACTTCTTCAGACAGAAGACTTTTTGTAGTTTTTTATATTGTGATATATCTGCTGAACTCTGACGTGGGAGGTATCATATAGAGAAGTTTTGTGAGAACTACTGAATACTGAAAGGAATTATATCAGAGAAGCCACTGTGTCAACAGACTATCTAGAGGGAGTTTGACTAGGTCAGAGATGGAGTGTTGATGTGACAGTGTATATGAGCTCTGAATATTTGCCCCAGTAGAGCTTGTATTTTTGCATGAAACTCTACAGATTTGGAGCTTCAGGAGAGCTTACAAAAGGGTTTTAGTCAAATAGTAGTGCAAAGGTGGCACAGAATCTTATGCTACTTCATTAACTAACTGGAGTGACCCTGTCACTCTGACCTCTTTAGTAACCAAACAACTGGATAAATTGAAAGCTGTAAAGCTACCCTACACAAACTAAGTTGCCCTAACTAGTGTAATACAAGTGTGCTAAGTCAGGCTAACTCTTCAGCTCTGTGAGTGGTTATCACACGATACAGAGCAACCTCAAATTAGTAGTGGCAGAATACCAAAAGCAAGACCTAATTTGACTTCAAAATTGAAGTAACTAGTGAAAAAAAAGAAGTAATGAAAGAAAAAACAGATCAGCAAAAGAGAAGGTGCTGTTCCTTTACAAACTGTATTGTTTCTTATAGTTTCTGCAACCTCCAAGATGTTTCATTAAAATAAGGCCTCTTCATTAAAAAGACACGTTCATTAACTAGGTTGGGAGTCATCTACCCAAACTTTAAGTGTTTAAAAGATGGACATTTAAGTCTGAGCTACTCATTTTAGATTTTCCTTGCAGTCAGAAGCTATGAACAGGGTGATTCATGTCAGCTGTCTACGGTTATTCACATGAGCTGTCTTTCAATCACTATCTTAACATGAGTCAAATCTATCTCTGCCTATTTCTCCTTGTTGACTATAAAGAGAGTTTGGGGTGAATAGTTCAAGCTTAGATGTTTGAGTTTTAGATGTGTAAATTATGGTAGATTAAATCTTATCCTTCTTCTACCTTCCTGCAAATATAATTTTTTTTCACTATATTTTTTTTCTGAATTCACTCTATCTCAGTACTAAGACTTCCTCAGCCTATTCTTGGGAATTGATTCTACAACATGGCAGACCAGAGGTCGCATAGCACCTTCTGATACTCAGTAATAGAAAATAGTTTTTATCAGAAAATTGATTATATCAGAAGCAAATATTTTAAAACATTCAACTGTCATTGACATTCGTTGTTTCCCTCATTTTTTCTTCGTTAATGTCATTTTAAACATAATTATAATAAAATACTATTTATAATATATATAAATACTGTATTTTATATTATTATTAAAACCTTAAAAAGTTCAAATTAAGTCATACACATAATGAACTGAAAAAAATGTAATAGTAGCAAAGATTTCAGTAGTGAAATAAATGCAGCAAACTGTTAATTTTCTCACCTCTCTCTTTGAGACTTGGCTTTAATATGGGGAAGATTTCTCTAGGGATGAAATCAGGGCTCAATTCCTTTGACTGTCAATTCTTTGAGTTCCCTTGATTGTTGATTCTTTGAGTTTTCTATTTTTTCTGAACAAGACTATGGGCTATTTTGGAAGCATTGAAAATAGCAGAAAACATGAGCAAGTATAGCAAATAAAATGGCTTATTTTCACACAATCCATGATGATTAGAAAATCATGACTGGCAATATTTGGCAAAAAAATCCAGTAACAATACTTACCACAGTGCTGTACTTCTGGCCTTATTTTACACATCGACACATCACAAAACAGCACAGATCAAAAAACTTCATCAAGCATATTTTTCCCTTTCTTATTAATTGCTACTGTAATACAAAAGTTCAAAATACACAGCCAGAAATATAAATAGCATTCTTTTGTTTTAACACATTCACTTTTTGTCAATTACATTAGGAGAACTGCAGAATCACAAAATGATTGAGATTAAAAGGGGCTGCTGGTGGTCATCTGTTTCAACCTCCTGCTCGTTCAGGGACACACAGAGCAGGGTGCTCAAGATGACATCCAGGTAGCTATTGAAGATGTCCAAAGAGGAGTCTTCACAGCCTCTAGGTGACCTGTGCCAGTGCTCCATCACCCGCACATCACAGAAGATCTGCCTGATGGAATCGGCTGTGTTCCAGTTTAAGACCATTTCCTCTTGTCCTGGCACTGGGCACCACTGAAATGAGTTTGGCTCCAACTTCTCTGCACTGTTCCTTCAGGTATTTATAGACATTGATATGATCATCCCTGAGCCTTCTCTTATCAGAGTTGAACCTCTCCCGCTCTCTCAGCTTTTCCTCATGGGAAAGATGCTCCAGTCCCTTCCTCATCCTCATGGCTGTTCATAAAAATCAGTATGTCCATTTCTCTTGTACCAGAAAGATCAGAATTGAAGACAGTATTCCATGTGTGGCCTCAGCAATGCTGAGTAGAAGGGAAGGATCTTTTCCCTTCACCTGCTGGCAATGCATTTTCTAATGCAGCATAGAATAACATTAGCCTTCTTTATGGTAAAGGCACATTGCTGACTCATGTTTAGCCAAGGACATCCCAGGTCCAAACTTCTTTCCAGCTGAGTGGCCACCAGCACGTCCTGGTGCCTGGGGTTGTTTCTCCCTAGGTGCAGGAGTTAACATTTCCCCCTACTGAACTACATGAGATCTTCAGTCTCTTGAGGTCCTTCTGGATGGCAGCAAAATGCTCTGGTTTGACACCCAGTTTTGAGGCAGCTTTAGACTTGCTGAGGGTGCACTTTGTCCCATCACTCAGGTCATTAATGACAATGTTAAAGAAGACTGGATGCATGTACTCCAAGCAGTACTCTTGGAGTACACCTCAGATTACTGACCTCCAACTAGACACTGTGTCACTGATTAACACCCTCTGCACACAGCTGTTCAGCCACTTTTCAATCTACCCTTCTGCTTACACATACATCAAAGCTTTTGTAAGAGGATTGTATGGGAGAGTGTCAAAAGCCTGACTGACAATAACCATGGCACTCCACTCATCAACCAGCCCAGCCAATTCATTGTAGGATTTTATCAAGTTGGTCAAGCAAATGTTGATTTGATATATGTTAAATGTATATTTTATTATATGTATGTATTATAAAACATATCTCTTTAGAGCATGTGTTACCACAAGAGTTGTGGATGACAATAATTGTGGTGATTTTCAGAGCTGGGCTGCCACAGCCAGAGTTCTACAATCAGATTGGTTAATTCAAACTCCTATTGGGAAAAAAGACAAAAAATGAACCCAAGCTGCAACAAGAGAAAAAAATGACTGCCATTCCTAAATTACTTATAAAACATCAGGAACAACAGAAATACATTTGAAAATCTTTCCGTATCTACACAGATATATCTATCTATTTTTAGTTTCTAATCTTTTCAGCCCAAGTATGAAAAACAACTACTTCAGACCTTAAACAGGTTTCCCCTCAGGTGTTCCTGTGTGTGTTAACTTGGATAGTGAACAAAATGCAACTTCATTTGAAGTCTATAGAAAGATATCTAGGTAAAATGCAGGAATCTGACAAGGACTACAGAAATCTGTGCAGTATCCCCATCGACCTCCATGCTGAATAGAAGAGAAGGCTTTGCTTCATTGCAAATTTTGAGGTTTGGAATATGCAGGGTTGAAACAAAAGATTGGAATGCATTCTAGAAATGCAGTTGCATCCAAAAGTAGGCTGAAGGCATTTTTATTTAGAAATCTCATTGAAAAATTCTTCAGAATCTGTTCAGCTCCATTAGTAATTCAGCTTAAATAAAACAACACCTTTCAAGAAAAATACATTTTGTCAAAAACTGCCTGACCAATTCTGCCCTGTGTTTAGAGAGGCCATTTAAAGATGGGTCTAAAGGCATTTTTAGAATTGCAAATTAAGGGAAATCTATTTACTTGAGAAGTGTAGATCCATAAATAATGCTGAACTTCTATCTTCATCTGGCAACAACTGGTATTTCTGACAAGTTGCAATTACTTTTCAAGGACAAACACTGCATGTGACTTTTCATGACAAACCTTTCAATTCCTGCTCAGAACTCAGCAACCTTTCTGTTACTGACCTCTGCTATGGAGCTATTTACTTCTTTTTTTTTCTTTTTCTTTTTTTTTCCCCAGCAAGCTGACCTTTTGTAGGAAAAAAAAAAAAAAAAAAAGATAATTCTAACAAGGCAGAAATGTGCCACAAAAAAATTTACCTACAGATCTGACTGCAGAGCAGCTCTGTTTTCAGTTTGTATCTCTGTTTAATTATAATGTCCCCATTTTCCTCTACCAACCATCATCTGTGATAATTATTTTCTAATGTTTCAGATTAGAGAGAAAAATTCTCCTCCAGAAAATATCCTTGCATTTTTATATATCCGAACACTGTCTTGCTCACAGTTGAAGCATTAATAATAACAACAGAGGATTTAACTAGACTTAACAGGATTTGAAGCTGGCCTTGTAGAGAAATGGTACTTTTCTAAGGACAGATTTAGAAGGAGTAAAAATATGTAAAAAATTCTGAATTGATTTAGGTTCTTTGGTGAGATTCCTGTTTCCCCAATTAAATAAAATTGCATACTTCTTTAAATAAGTGCACAGTAAGTACTTTGAGAAACTGAAAAATGCTAATCATTTTAGTGGATTAAACAGCTCCATCTGAAAATAATTCCAGACTCAGTTGAGGAAACTATCTGCTCAGTGAGTATCTGCTGGAATTTAGGAAGGCTAAAGCACATTTTAATATGTTCTCAGACTTCTAAGGTACTGGAAGCATAGAAATCCTTTAGACAACTTCTCCTTGCTGAACAGCTTCTAGAAACGGGCCTGTTTTTCAGCTCAGCATCTGTGCACTTTCTCTGAAAATCATACCAGAGTGGTGTTTCCTATGTTACAGTTTCCGTAGGACAAATGCAGGCCACAGTGAAAGCACAGATAATTAATATCTGAAACTCACTTTTGGTCTGTCCTTCCAAGACAACTCCAAGAGACAGAACCTTACATATACACAACACATCAGCCACTGGACTGCCATGTGATTTCTGGCACTTCAAATACAACATACCTGGGCACAAGAAAAAGAGACCAATAATCCAGGCAGTTTCAATTTGGACTTGTTTAAAAGTCTCAGATGTAAGTTATTTTGAATATTCTACACTTAACAAACTAGAAATCCACAAAGCTTTGTCTGGAAAATTTTCAACATATTCTTTCAACATATTCTAATTAGAGAAGATATATTAATAGTTGACAACTCAATAATTTTTCATGGAAGGAACACGGTTCTTGAACTGATTTGATTAATTCAATTGAAAATACAGAAACAATTAAAAAATAATAAATTTACTTTCACTAACAGACTAGTTTCTACCCTTGAATCAATTTTATGTGCAACAAACATGCATGATTTCAAACGAAATAATTTTCTGTACTTCAGTAGAATATGATCATCTGAAAAAAAAAAGGCATGTGAATGTAAAAAAACTAACAAAAACAGCATCTAAATTGCAAGTAAGTGTGTATGTCATCTTTCTTTATTTCATCCTGAGAATCCCTGCAAGTACCTTAGAGTTTTTCTTCACTGACCTGTGTTGAGCTTGCTCAAGATTTCTGATTAAGCAAAGCATTTTTCAGAAACAATACTTTGCTGGTCAGAAAATATTTCCTTAAGCATGGAAAGGAGACTGCCTGAAAATGCTGAACACTTTCCTGCTCTGCAGCAAAGAGTCATGGGAGATTTTCTCATGAGGCTAATTACTTATGGATGGATGAGTTTTCAAGCATTTTGAACACCTGCTTTGGCCATCATTTTCCATAACTGGGAAGGAACAGAAATTTAAAAAATCTCAGTAAGCTTCTTTTGTGTTGGAGTCATATTCCTATTATAAATTGTAACACTGCTTCAAGAAAGAGGTATTGATTTACATTAATTGGGTATACACAGGTTTTGCATCTCCTTTCTCCCACTTCTCAGATACCATGCTGTAGAAAAATACAGCATTTCATATAATTTTTTGAATTTGTTGAGGGCATTACATTTTCCAATGAAAAATTTTCTGATACAGTTGTTTGCTTATTGCCATTCATTTGAGAAGTGTGATTCAGCCAGTGGTTGGAAGAGGTGGGATGCCCAGATTTTTAGAAGAAGTGAGAGAGACAACAGCAGTGCAACACTGTGAAACCTTTCCTGTCCTCCAAATGGCACTGCTGACTGGAAAGAATCATGGCTGTGATTGCATCCCACCAATGGATCCCAGGGGGAACCATGATGAATAATCTCTTCTGCCCTCATCCAAATTGGACACTTTTCTAAGGAGACATTGGCTGGCCCACTCAAGAGCTTTAGTACCGACTAGCTACCAACTATTTATGATATGTTTTCTGAGATGAATTTTTAAAGGCATCAATCACCTAATTCTTGCTGAAATCATGTTGTAAGATAGTGGTTTTCTTTAAATATCACATTAATTCATTAAGCATAGAAAAATTCATAGTGGAAAGCATACTGTCTCTAAATAATTCAAAGTGAATGTTTTAGAAGATCCAGTATAGCTCTCCATACAATATTGACTGCCCTAGTGTACTGAAAGGTTGATTAAATAGTTACCAGAAGGAAATAAGCCATTAGGAGGAACAATAAAAGGGATAAGCAATGAATAAATCCAGAGAAAGTGAAGCTAAATTGAAATCTAAGCAATAAGAAAAAAATATCACTTAATCATTCGATTAAATGAGAATTCAATGGATGGATGAACTTTTTATTGTTTCCTGAGACAGTATAACATATGTGTGGAGTAGACTTCCTCAGAAAGTAACAAAATGCAGGCTCTGCATTTATGAATCCTGAACATGCTATTAACTGTCTGCTTTCCCAGACGTATATTTTAATACATGCGCAATGAGAAACATTTCTCTGTCTCAGGCATTTTCAAAGTGTACATCTGTATAAAAGCATTTCAAAGTCAGTGCCCACAAGACACATTAAATGGAAATTCAGCTGTAGGGCAGAGATTTAGGATACTCTGAGTAAATATCCTACTGCAGTCAGAAAGTAGTGAGTGCTAGATATCTTGCCCCCTTATGCACTGCATCTAAGAAAGATGTGGTTCCTACATCTATTAATTCCCTGTGCTTGACCTTATTTTCTCCCACATTTGTGCTCTGGTCCTTTTTTTTCTGGGAATTCTTGGCCTAATCACAATTTTTAACTGATCTTTTCTTAAAGCTCAACTAAGTTTATTTACAGTTGGAAACAAATGTAGGAGTGTCCTAATTTAGTAAACAGCTCTTTGTTCTTCCTTTTCTGTACAAGATTAGGTGTTCCACTGTCTGCCACTCAGTGTTACATACTATATAGTTTTGAGTGGAAAGTCCACCTTCACATAGTCTTTATGAACTGGTTATGACTTTTTATTAAAAATGCCTTCCTACTTGCCATTTTTTTCAGTACTCGGTTGTATGCATTCCTTATAAGACACTTTGTTTTATATAAACACACACTATGATATCTGCTTTAAACAAAAGAAGAATTTCATCTGTTTGATTTTTAATCGTCTCATGTCTTTACAATTTTGTTTGCCTCGTAGATACTGAATTCCCAAATTCAAATCTAGAGTATAATGAATGAAAGATGGGCCTTTACTAATTATGTCTCAAATTGGCTCTTTTAAAGTAAACTACTGATTATTACTGAAATTTACAGCACTATTTACCAGGTAAAGAATACTTTTAGTATTCTCAAGATTGCCTTTTTCTCTGATTTGGACTTCTATATATAGTTTCATAATGATGCCTCATTTCATCATTCTTACATTTCTTATCTATATTTCCATGTGTTGTTTAGTGTGTTCATTAACCTCCCTTATTACTTGCTTTCAGAGAAAGTCTTACTGTCTGTAAAAAGAGAAAGAAAGAGGGATAGATACTTTTCTTTCCAGGCCAGGGTGCTGTTTTCCTCTTGGAGCTATCTCCTTGCTCTGTTTCTGTTTGCATTTGTGATGTTCAGTTTTTTTCCCTCACCAGATGGTCTTCTACATCACATGACATCTGAATTACATTTACAGGTGCAGGGTACGTGTGCAGCACGTATCCAAGTAGCTCCCAGTTATGTATTAAAGCTTTGAATGTTACTAGCAATTTTGATTAACAGTATGTGAATTATGTATTCGCATCTTCTCATTATGACCAGCTAGCTGAAATGCTTAGTGATACTGCAAGCCAGCATCTCCTTAAGGGAACAAACTATTGAAAGTATTTCTAATTTGTGAAAGAAACAACTTTTATGGATCTATAATTAAACATTGGTGAGATACATTTCCATCATCAACTAACAACTAGTAAACTGTCCATTCAACCAAAAAGGTACCAATTTAAAAGGAAGGTGGTTGTAATGTTTGTTTACGTGGCTACTGATCTAGTTCAAATGAGTGTTAAGCTAAGCTCTTTTAAACAATTTCATCTAAGCAACCATGAACATCTTTCCAATAACACAGACAGCAGCTGAGGTGTAGTGAGATTATTGTCCTTAAGAGAAAACCAATTAGTGACATCACTAAAATAAATATTTTCTGGAATTTCTGTCATGAGGTATCTCTTAGATCTCATTGTACTTTCTTATATAAAGGCTGTTTTTCCTCAAACTTTTACTAAGAGTAAGAAAATAAATATGCCTTTTACATAGATTCACAGAAAGCTCTGTATACCCAAATATATACCACCTTTTCTACATTAGTTTACTTGGACTAAGCAAAAAGCAAATATGAAAGTAAATAAAACACAGATGATAAAGGGAAATCCCCTTATTACTTAAAATATCTGATTGGGGAACTGAAAAATTCTAGAAAACTTCAAAACTTTGGGTGGTCCCTTTGCTGATATACATGATTAAGTGCCCTTCAATGATGCATGAAAGTGATCAGTCCCTGAAGTCCTACAGGCATTTCATGCCTTATGGGAAACTGTGAGGTGGGGTCAGGGAGCCTGGGGACTGTGGCTGACTCCAGTTTCTCATGTTGACTCATACTGATGGTAAGGGGGAGGTCTGTAAACTGTTGGATTTAGGATGGCTCTGCTGATCCAGCTGTCCTGGGGAAGGAGGGAAAGTTAAGCTTGAGTTATGCAATGACTTTTCCCTGCATCTCTCCTGGGACTTCTCCTCTGCCCCAGTTCCATATCCTTTATCTTTTCTCCAGAGATTTGTCCCTTACTTGTTCTGGGCCTAATCCCAGAAGTTCTGAGATGACAAGAAATCACGGAAGAGACTTTCACTAATTTTAGTAGGCTTGGGAAAATCTTCTGAGTGAATTAGTTTACAGTAAATTAAAGCCCTTGTTAATGTAGGAAACGTGCCTGAGAGAGATCACTCATTCCTTTCTATCATCAACCTACCTGTCTATTCAGAATCATTAACCCAAATACCTATTTAATATTTTCTTTCTTTCTTCATAGTTTATTCTGATGCTAATCAATATATATTTCCATAAACATTATTAACAAGTTCCCTCTAACAGGAGTTTACAATCCCTAATTCTGCAAAGGAAAACTGAAAAATGGAGTCTTTCCTCCAAGGTCAGGTAGTAACTAGATCCAGGAACTCCTGCATCCCTGCCCTAAACCACTGTAGTTATCATAAAACCATAAAACAGTGTTTTGTTTTGTTTTTTTCCACAACAATAGCTGCAATTAAATCACTTCCTTCTACACAATTTTGAGACCTGTATATCCTGCTCATTTTGTTCCCTGTGCCTTTTCATGACACCAAAATACCTAGAGAATGAAATTCTATTTCACGTTGAATTTAATAGGAATATTTATTATTGACTTCTATATTGTCAGTATTTATGTATTGATGAGTATTTCTAGAAACTAGTGAGACATTTTAGAAATGGAAAACATTTGCTGTTTCAAGTCTTTTGTGAAGTTTTGTCTTAATGTTTCTACAAGGAATTCAGTAAATTGTAAAAAAACACTGTTTTTTTTTGTTTGTTCTTTGGTTGTTGTTGTTGTTGTTTTTTCCTTTTTGTACTAGGATGCACCATGACCCATGCATTATATGAAGTTTATTTAGTATTATCTTTCCCCAGTCTTTGGATTTTCACTTTTCATGTCAGCAGTGAACACTTTGATTCCCTGCATAAGTGACCTGTACTTTCTAATAGCTCAAAATGGTAAGATGATTGAAACTCATTCTTTACTAACATGTTTTCTGTGACTTGTGTCATAATATATATAGTATATATAAGTGGGTTTAAGTAGCCAAAAAGTAAAAATCACAACAATCTTGTTGTGTCTATTCTTTTCTCAAAAGCACACACAAGTTTATATGAAATTTCTTTCAAATTTGTACAAAGAGAAATGTTTTTACCTTTTAGAAATCACTTAAAATGACTTTTCTGCATATGAAAACCTAACTGAATTTAAACTGGCGTACAGAAATTGGTTTGATTTTTTCATCTTGCTGTGTTTGTTTCTCTCCTGCCCAAGGAGCTGTGGCCAAGCTTCCTGACCTGACAAGGCATACTTAAGTTTTCACCTAGCAAATAACTGTAAATTGTATTTTGTAAGATGTCGTGATTCCCCATCAGCCTACTTCTCCACTGTGGAGGGCAAGGGGATCAATCACTGGGACTTTGGATAGTTTCCCAGTTCCAGCTTATGCTGGTATTTCCAAGACAGCAGTTCCTGTACTGTAACATGGCTGATTTTCTTTATCCATATTTGTGCCATCTGGGGGCTACTAGATCAGAGTTCCCGAAAGTCTACGTGGCACCTACATGTCAGATGCTTCTCATGTTCCTTGGACCTCAAGAGTTCCATGTGATGGTGACTGTGTGGTGAATATGGATCTGGTTCACGGATAGGAATACTCTGAAATGGTTTTTTGTTCTGTAACTTTCAGTGTAGAAATGAAGGGTGATACTTCCATGGTGACATCTGTTGCTGTGCATTTAGGCTGTTGTGTACTACAGGACCTGTTTCTGGGTGTGTAGTCTTTCTCTGCTTCAAAGCACTCCCACTATTTCATTTGTTCATTAACTGAAACTGGAAGAAAAGAGATTACATATTAATGTTCAGAAGACACTGGGACATTTTTTTCTGCCCTACCAATCCATTCTGGTGGAATGTAGTATATATGAAGTATATGTATATATATATATGGTATATAAACCAAATACTGAAGTATTTGGTTTTATAGCCACAAAGGCAGTTCTAAAAATAATGTAGGAAATGTTATGGTAGGAGTAGTAACCAAAACCAGAGAAGAATGAAAAAGAGGGTGTGGGTATATGTACACAGAGAGCTGTTCAGAGTCATTTCTGTGGCATTTGTCATTTCATACCTGCTAATAAATTTATGCTCAAAATATCCTCCCAGATTAGGAAGGATTCATCTGTATGTGTGAGAAACAGAGAGAACAAGAAAGACTGAGACGGAATTCTTAAAAGACTCCCAAATGACCAAATATTTGTTGTTACATAAGCCGTTAAAGTTTCATACTCATCTCTCTCATCAAAGACAGGCCCATCTTTCTCGTGTCGTAACAAAACTCTATGTTCACTGAGACTATGCCTGCCACAATGCCCACAAAGCTATGTTTTGCCTGTAAGCTATTATGCCAAAATGAAAATACCTATTTCAGTATTTATTTGCTACAGAGTAATGGAACTTAACTGAGAAATAAATGGTTTCTAAAATAGAGTGCCAAAAATATAATCCAACTGAAACTGAGTTGATCCACTGTTTCATAAGGAGAGCTGTAACTTGAAGTTGCAAATCACATGTCTGTATTCAGAGCCATTTATTACTGAACAGTTGTGACTAACTGATTATATTTATTCCTAGGTCAGCCTTTATCAAGAAAGAAACATTTCATTAGATAAAGACCTAGAACTAGAAGGTTTTGAGGGGGAGGACAAAAATATTCTACTCCTGTGGTTACCACAAACTCTGTTTCAGTGGGTGAATCCTACTGTGAACTTACCCACATTTGAAAGTGGTATGAAGATCTGGTTCTCTGAGAGAACAGATCTGTCAGTGAAAAGGGATTTGATCAGATTACATTGAGGTTCTGGAATACAGTCATATCACAGGAAAATACCACCCTGGATTAAAAAGTGGAAAGGAGAAGCTAAGAGCAGAGTTTGTGGTCAGACTAAAAAGATCCAGTGTAGCATTGTGTTGGTTGGCATCTGCCTCATCAACAGGAGAATGAGGAAATGGCAGCTTGAATTTGTCTCTCTTTCATCTTCATCCTTACCATGGGCGGATTTTTCCCCCATATGAAACACTTTGAAATGACATGATTTCATAATGAAATGGAAATTCAACATTTTTGTAATCTCAGAACATTTAATAGGTCAGACTTCATTCCCTGGTTAGACCTTGTTGTGCCCATGTCTTAATCAAGCTCTATCCATTAATATAATTCATCCAGAAGTAACACATGTAGAAGGAGCCTGCAAGCATAACAAGTAAAAAGATAAACAAGCTAATTGCTCTGTGAAGTGATCAGTTTATTCTTTTAATGAACAACGTATAAATAAACCATAACCTACCTACATAATGTTTGTACACCATCTTCTTTTTGTCTTGAGATATGAAGAATTTTGTAAGCATTAAGCTTTAATTCAGGAAGTCATTTGAGCACATGCTTAAACGGCTCTTCTGAAAAGGGCTTAACTGAAACACTTGTATAAGTGTTTTCCTAATTAGAGACTAATTGATGAAACCTCCTGACTTCCTTGTGAAGGGATATTTTTCAGATGGGAAAATGGAAGCCAGACTAGCTGTCTTGCCAAGGACTGCGCAGAGAGCTAGAGAGAGGGGAAAGATTTCAGCAAGTATCACCTTTCTCCAGACAGTACTGTTTTTTTAAGATCCATGTAGCTTTATTTCATGTGTTAATACAGTGTTCACAGACTAACTGTTAGAGCTGCATCACAGGCTTTAAAGTCAGGAAGTGTGGTAGACTACAAGGATACAAGCTGACAACTTTTGAAATGTTCACTAACATCTTTTAATGGGTCAAGACACAGCAGAATAAATGAGTAGCTGAATACTATTTTATTGACACCTTTTCTTTGCAATTCTCAGACCTTAAAAATCACTCAAATAGTCCACATTTCTGTGCGTTAGACAAAGAGAGAAGCATTTTCTTTGACGGAAAAGGTCAAGGATGTTTTTCTCTTTCATCTACAATCCTGGCAGCCAAGGGAAATCCAGATTCATGAACAAGGAAAATGATTCTTACGGTCAATTAATCTATTGCTTTAATTCCCTTCTGAGTGATTGCTGTGATCTGCAGGTGTTTTTACACCAAGCAGTGACTGGACTGCCTGTCTTAGTCTTTGTTGACAGTCTGACAAATTCCTTATGGACAACTGCTCACTAATACACATGTTAATGTGTCAGCCACACCGCAAAATATTTACTAGGTTTACTAAAAGCCTAAGCATTGTTGGTGTGTAAAGGCTAATGTCCTTACATAGCTCTGCATATAGGGCTCTTTGCATAGCTCTGCAAATAGGGCTGGGTTGTTGCTAAAGCCATGTACGAAGAAAATTACATCTTAACAAAGTGTTTTCTTCAAAATCTTTTGTTTCATGCTACATTCCCGTCATTGACAGCAGCAGGATTTCTGATAAAAGAAGAGATTTACTTCTGAAAATGAATTTATAAGCACATTTATCAAAACCTAGCAACACCGCAATACTAATTTGGGATTCATCACTTCACCAAATGTTCTAGAAAGTAACAGTGGAATAAGTTCCCAATTTGTGAATGAATTCAGTGCTGTGAATGAGCCAAGAATAGCCTGGGGAGAGGGAGTTGTGTGGCTTCTCACTCAACTTCCCCTCTTCTCCACAAGACAACAAACACTTCCTCAAAGTCACACCCCTGTGTTCTGAGGGTTGGTTTCAAAAACAGGTCAATTTCTGACCAAGAATACCTTATGTGGAAAACAGAATCCAAAATGGGTAGCATCTAGAAAAATTCACTTCAATCAAATATATTTGATTGAAGAATATGCAGCCTATTAATTACCTAAAAACTGTCTTCTTACATGGTCATCTTCCTCTTGATTTTGTCCTCTTCATTTCAGCATCAGAAGCAGTAAGCTAATTCTTACTGGTGTAGCTTCTGGCTCTGTTCTCTCCCAGCTGATCACTAAGCTTCCTACTTCACCTTTGTACCACTGTAGCTTCTGTGTTCAACTTTTTCGTACATTCCCATGTGTCTTCTCACGAGTTCCTTTTATCAAAGGTTACCTGTCTTTCTTCCACTGGTCATATACATTCTTTAAAAATATCTTTTTAAATCTTTTTCCTATCTTTTTTTTTTTAGAGATGCACTCAAGTAAGTAAATAGTAAATAGTAAAACAAAAAAAATTCTTTTCTTTTTTTCTTTTTTAAATCCACTGTCTCATTTGAGGTTGGTGTGAGAGCTGTTTGAATGTGTTGTTCAGTGGGGCCAGTTAAGGATTTCTGCTTTCAGTTTTTATCTTGTTCTTCTCTTTGCACTCTGTTCCTTTCTATTCATTCTCACTCCAGCACTAAAACAGGAAATGAAAACATGCACACTTAATTCACACATACACATTTAAAAAATAAAATAATATAGGAGAGTATTTTTTATTGAAATTGCCTCTCCTTGTACAGACACTTAGCTGACACTGAACTGTAGTAAAAACAGAGTGGCTATATGTGCTCCTTCATCCTCAGGAGTCCTATTAATCAGGCCCTCAGCTTGCATTAAATAGTACAGTTCTGCTGACTAAAGGCAAAATACTGATTTACTGTGTCTAGAAATATAACTAGATGACTTTATGGCTTTTGGGTGTGTTCCTTACATCCTCAAGTAGTCGTATCACATCAGAAAAATCACAAGAAATGGCAAGAAACCTGCTTCACATGTGTACTGAGAGATGGTTCTTTCATAATGGAGATAAAGGCCATTCTACTTGTCACTGACATGTTGAGAGAAGCTCTTGTAGCAAAGTAATTTAGGGCTGAGAAACCTATCAGAGATCAGAGAATAGATAGAAGGATTATGTACAGGTGTGTGTGTTGCGGGATTAAAGGTTCTTTTGGTTCTTTTTTTTCTTTTTTTTTTTTTTGAAATTGTACATAGAACATATCTACATTTTTATGTAAGAATACAAATCTGTATCTGTATCTTTGCTCTGCTTCCCTGACTCAGGGTTTCACTTTACTTAACTTTAACCTTCTAAAACTAATTGATCACATCCCCTCCATAGCTGATGGAAGAAGAGTCAGTCTACCCAAAGAGTTTGTTTACACACAGAACTTAGATAAGCTTACACTATATACTGAAATTATAAAAAGACAAAAACTTGTATGAGAACAATCTCATCTTTTCTTGACCTTATAAAGCACAAGAAGATCGTTCTTGTAGAGACTCATGTATTGAAGTGTGAAAAGAGAAACATTGCAACACAGATCAAGACAATTGTGTACTCTACAGATGTGTATGTAATGACACACTTTTGTGAATACATACTGCATTCTAATGAAAACAGTTTTCCATCAAAGAAGCCCTGTGTGTTCCCTGTGGTGGCCTTTACAGAACATTTCAAACTAAGGATCCTGAAGCATGGAGATAGATTGCACTGAGCAAGAAGTTGGAAATTCTGAAACAAGAATTCTTGAAAAGCAGATTCAAAAAACTTCTTTTACTAATAGTACAGTTCAGCTGCTCTTGCTGGGTTGAAGGCTGGCCCGTGTAGCCTATCCTGTCCCCCTGCATGGGGTTTTGTACACATTTTTGCTAACAGTGTACTCTGTCACCAAAAGCAGTCAGGTTAACATGTATTTCAAAGCCTACCAAACAGAACTGTACATCCAAATGAGTCAAACTGAGCATGTAATCAAAATAAAAATACCCTGAAATTTCTTCCCTATTATTTGTTATTCCTCTACTCCTGATATGGATGGGAGGGCTCAAGCACCTCAACCACTGCAGTCAGTGGTTGCTGCCAGTCCTTTGCCAATATGCACATTCTCCTGACTTCTGTCCTCATTGCTGAATCTACCATACAATACCACTGCCACAGACCTGCCTCTCTTCTATCTGGCTGCCTTTTTTTGTATAAACTGCAGGCTGTCTTGTGCAAGGAGAAGGCCCAGGTGCCAAAGGTGATGGAATACACATGAAGTACCTGACATTTACTGATATGTTTCCATGGTATGATTATTATACATGGAATGCTGTCTTTACAATTTTTTTTTTTTTTTTTTTTTTTTTTTTTTTTTTTTTTTTTTTTTTTTTTTTTTAGAATCAGTACCTAAAATAATCACAATAATCTATATTTGGCATCAGCATATATCTTTCATTTTAAAAGCTGCAATTGACAATCTGGTGTATATCTATAATAAGACTGAATAAGAAGAAAATAAATGAAGATATCTGCTCTTCTGAGTTTGTAGTTTTGTTTTTTTTTCTCCTGTGCTTTTTTGTGTCCTGTGTAATCATTCCAGAGGTGTGAGTAAAGCAATGGCATTTAAGCTGTTTGCTGCTTCTTTTTCATTTGCAGACAAAACAAAATTGATTCTCAGCGCCTTTAAATAAGACATAATAAAACAAGAGGCATCTACAAAAGTGTAGCGTCAACCAATAAAACAAATGATCTGACAAATATAATTGCCAACAGAGCAAAGTAAAATATCTTTGAACCAATCTGAATAATTGCAAGCACAAATTTATTCCTCATGACTTAGTTGTTGTTGTTGTTGGTTTTTTTTGTACAGAGCCAAAACTGATTAAATCGATGTTCATAGCTTTTGTGTGATACAGACTCAATGACAGATTTTGGCTCTACAGGTGAGCATATACTTCTAGTGAGGTTTTAGTTTCAGACAGTACTCCGAAAAAATACATGGAAAGAGTATCATCATACTATTCACATTTAAACTTGTCTCATCCAAAATCAGTGGAAAAAAATTTTGTTGACTTCGGTGGATACAAGATGTCACTCTGTAATTTGTAAAACTCAAACCAGACCTTCCATCATGAGTGTTTTTTTTTGTGATAGGACAAAATTGGTTCTATTCACTCTTTGTGTCTGTGTACAAAGTGAACCATAGTCCTAGCTGAGAATACATAAATCATTTGATGCTGGGAATGTTGGATGGAGGAGGACATGACTGATAAGTCTTTAGAAAAGATCTGCCATGATGTATTTAAGTTAAACAAATAGCTATTGAGGAGTATAATTCATCTGCATTTTAAAGTGCAAATAACTTCCCAAGTGGAAATAAGGAATAATATATAATGTGGATGATATGAGAACAAGAACTTTAGTTGCTAATTAACCTGACTGTACCTAACGTGATGAATTTGTGAGGATCATAGCAGTCTTCAGTAGTTTTTTGAAAAATATGTCAAAAATGGTTCAGTCATGACAGCCTCAGGTGTTCAGGCACAAGACAGACATTATCTCTGAGTGAATGCAACTTTTATCTAATTTACCTGTGACACATATGTCTGAATTCAAGATGTTCTTCATTTTCCATCTTTTTTGATTTCTTTTCAGAGAAAAATGGAAAATGTACCAGAAAGTTAGTGAACTGAAGGACCTATCTGCAACGATTCAGGAACAAATGCATTTAGAGTTCATGCCTCATCACTGGCTTGACATGGAGTACTTGGAAAAGACAGCTTTTCTGCATTTCTCAGTAAAATGTTCTGTCATTCTGCTACTGCCATGCAGGACCCTCAGCATCAGCAGTGTGTGTTGTACTACAGAGAAAACCTGAATAGATGAAGTTACACGGAAGAGAGAATGTAGACACAGAAATGGAACTGATTTCTGTCCAACTCCGTGGGAGAATCACACTATGGATAGGAGGGTGTAACACTGGGTGGCTTAAGGCAGTTTTATCATTTGCTGTTTGGATAATACACAACAGAGTAGTTAGGAATGTTTTTCACAGGCATTAATCCATGATCTTTTTTGGACTGGCCACATTGCCAACATCTTGTGCCCTTAAGGCATGTCTGTGATTAAAAGGAATCCCGTACAATACAGTCCCTCCTCCCACCGGTGCAGAAACAGATTGTGGAAGAGGTTCTTTTGACAGTACCATTCTCAAGAAAAGCTGCACAGACAAAGGAACTGTTTGCTGAATAGAATATTTTATTTTATTTATTTATTTTATTTATTAGCATTTATTTATTAGCATTATTATGTTGGTTGAATCTATGAGATTTTTTCTACTCCTAAAAGTCTTCCTGGTCCTTTGGGATTGAAATGGCTTTTCATACATATTCTAGGAAGCATATTTATGTTATTATATGTACTATTAGAAACATTTAATGTATCAGATAGATTCAGAGTGTTGATTTCAGGGAAAGTCAGATACAGAATTGCTGTCAAGGGTAAACTTATGCTTTAGTTTTGTAAACATCATGAGCTGACAGCAGGCTCTTCTGGTGACCAAAGCAGCCTGTGTTCTGCCAGATCTGTTCCTTCCCCCTACTGCCCCCAAGTCATCTTTCCCTTTTGCTTACATAAGAGTTTGTGCAACAGTATACTGAACCAAAGCAGGAAAGTCATCAACTTAACACTAACTTGCCAGTAAAGCAGTTAATTTTAACAGGAATTAACTTCTTGACAGTGCTATCAGTGTGCCTGCACAGCACAAGTGTGGATATGGTAGGAGGAGAGTAAGACCTGTATGAGATGGCTTCTGCTGGTAGAGGTGTTCATTTGTGCCTGCTTGGTGTTCTGTAGTGCATGCATTTGCCTCAATTTTCCCATCACAGTACAGGGATAACAGTTCTTTCTTACCTCTCAGTGATGCCAGGAAGGTAACATTTTACTTCAGTTTTAAAAGCAATTAAGATACATTTAGTTCCATAGGCAAATTAATGTAGCAATGTCAACAGTAAATGAAATCTTTAGAAGTACAACAGGAAGATTTCTATCAAATTTTCTTCTTTTCACACACTTCAGGATTATAGAGTCACCACGGCACTGTGAGACTGATCCTGGGCTGGGCATAAACATCTGAGGATGCTCAGTGTGTAAAGCCCTTGGACCCAAATAGGAGAACTCACATGCTCATGTGTTTGCTGAATTTGTTCTTCAATGGAAAAACTACTGACTGTGGGTTGTACTTCTGAGAATAAATCACAATTATGTTGAAACAATGTACTGTTGGTTTTCTGAGAAGAAAAATGTCTCTTTTAGAATACTCTGTTTTCAGAGACACCTGAATCTTTGTGAAGTTTAATGTAAAATGCCCTTTGGGCAATTGGGCAGTCACTACTTATACATATCAATATGAGGCTTCTGCAACTGTGTTCAGTAAAGTAAGACTTCTAAAGCTGATATGATAAAAATATTACCACTTTTTGCTTTTATTTTAATTGATTTTGAAATGATTCTCAAGGGTTGATATAAAGATGCATTTCAGTTAAACATTATCAGCCTAACATTGAGTTACTAGTAACTTAAATGTGTGATTATCAGAAAACATACTATTTTTTATTGGGCAATGAGAAAACACACACTTCAAACCAAAAGACTCAGTGGACCCCTAAATTCTCTTGGGCTAACCCATCAGTAATAAACACCAGCTGTTCCACCCTGCTGATCAAGATCCCAGAGGGTAAGACATGGTTTGCTTCATGCATTAGACATTGGAAAGTGCGTTTAGCAGTAGTTACCAAGCTGCTCAGCTTTTCAGAGATAACAGAATTAAAACCTGCTTTGTGACAATCTTTCACAACCAGAGTCAGTCAGTAGACAGTCAAAGCTTTCTCAAATGACTTCTCATTTATCCATGTAATGCAACTTTTAGTGCTTTACGTTAGTTGAGGATGAAGTATGGAATGTTGGCTGTGTTCTTAATAACAGTGAAGGTTCTTAAATTTTTTGCAGAATAAAAGGAGCCATGATGTCAGTTCTAGTGGAAAAATTATAAACAACTTGAAATACTTCACCTGCTGAAAGCTTTATGTGCAGCAAGGAATCACAGTTTGCTTACCTTGTTTTGGGAGAAAAAATTGCATATACCTCTTAAACACACAAACACACACCGTATTTTGAATGAGCAACTAAACAGACTGGTGGAAAGTTGATTTTCAGAACAAAGAAGAGGACTGAGTTGTTTTTTTTTTGTTGTTGTTGTTTTGTTTGTTTGTTTTTGTTTTTAAATAAAAATGAGGAAATCAGGACTACTCATTAATGTAAATCTAAATTCGGGGTCGATGATGGAAGATTTTCCTCCTTGATTTATGTATATATTGCATTAAATTCATGAAAGTATCAGGCCTTCAAATTCTGTAAAAACAATCTAATGGATTTCTGTTTCTAGAAATAGAAATTTAAAATATTTAAAGTTTTCCTGTTAAAAATACTGTCAGGCTTCTTACACTGATGAACAAATTACATTATTATGCAGACTGCATAGTTTATGCATAATCTTAGAAGCTACCAAAACATTGGCATGATAACAGAGTAACTGTTTACAGATGCTCTTTCTATCTCCTTCTTCATTAAAATAATGACTAAATGCAGCTGTAGATACCTTTGAAGCAATCTTCCATTTTATGTCATTAGCCAACAAAGCCAGCTGAAATCATTGGAAAGATAGCCACTTACCTGAAAACCTTTACATTACCCATTTGTGTAGTAGAATTTCACTCCTGATGTAGTCCTTGCCCTCATCTGAATTTTCAAAAGTGTTGAGGCAGTTGAAGTAAAGAATAGTGTTAAATTGTGAAATGCAGAAAGGAAAATATAAAGTGGGTTAATCATCCTGGACTAGAAGGGGTTGAATTAAACCAAGTAACAGGCTTACTTTCTGCAGGAAACACAGTTGTATGGGCAAGTCTGGATCATGGTGTGGTTTCTTATGAGTACAGCACGTGTCCATGTAGGAACATCTAAAATAATGTATTTGGATAATGATTTAGTGATGCAAACAAACAGTAGATTACTATGTACCTGACCATGATCTCTTGTCAGATAGTCCCTTTTACATTGTTTCTGCATGTTGATCTGCTCTTTTTATTAAGCCATCTATAAAGCTGTCAGAAGCCAGACTATCATTGCAAGAAGTAGTAAATAACCCAGAAGCCTCCAAATGTTGTAATGATAGCTTTGAATTACTACTTCCTCTATATGTTAACTTGTGTATATGTCCAGACCCACTTTTACCAAGGATTGGTAGTCTTTGGAGGTGAAGACATAAGATTTAAGTGATTATTTCTTGAGGATTTATGCAAAAATACTTTGGATACATTTTCAAATACTGTTGCTTTTTCAAGTATAATGTAAATGCTGATTCCGTAAAATTATTTAACAATCTGTGTAGAAATTGATTTTATTTCTGTAATACATTAATTACAAATTCCATGGAAATTAACAATATATGTATAGTCAGTCTGAAAATTAGAATATAATCCTATAGTTTTATGCTACTATTGCAAGATATTTAATTTACAAACTAAAATGACAGTACAAAAATTTTTGAAAATTAGGAGTTTCACTATTCATGCATAATACAAGTCCAGAATTCAAGCAAAGGAAAAATTAAGCTTCCTAAACAAACATACCTTCTAGTTTTTCTACTCACTGCTTCATGACATTTAATATATTTCTAATTTATCACCCCAAATTCATCTCAGAATTCAATCCCAACACTCAATTCACCAGCTGGTGCATTAAGTATATCATGTCATGTCATACAAGTCCCTAGGTTTCTCCTACTAAAAGTCAGTATTACATATTATTGAAGATCCCTGATAAACATGCATTACCAAGCTCTTTGCTCATCACTGAAATGAATTCTAGTGTGTCAAATAACCATGCATATTATAAAATACATGTTATAGCTCATCTTTCCTGAGACCAGCATCTGGCTATTTGTTCACATTTCAATATTTGCTATAAATATTTATTACGTTGCATTTCAGATGATTTTTTTTTTTTAGTTGAATCATTTTTAATTACTTAGATATCTTTACAAACAACCTTATTTTGACATGTATATTTCATTTGAACTCATAGAATAAAGTGGTCGAAAAAGTGATCAATAGGATGTTTATGAGAAAGCGACATGACCACTAAAAGCTGAAAATTCCAACTCCTGATTGTTTGATTAGAAAACACTAGTACATTCTTTCCCTCACCGAAACACATATTTGTTCATAATGGACAATGAGGCTAATTATACAGTATCTTCTTGCATGCTGACTGAAGCTGGTTTGCATGTTAATATGGAGAAGAAACAGCATTAAGTCTGTCGGCACTGGACATGCTTCAATGTTGCCTTTTAATTAAAAGTTCAAATTTCTGAAAGAATAGCTAGAAAAGAATGTACCGGAATCTTACACAAGAGTTAGACTTACAAAACACAGCAGTCACATGGCTTTGTTTCCTGTCACACACTGTTAGCATCAATGATATTGCTGCTGCCAAGTTCACTTGATCTATGCATAAAGGAGATGCTTACTTTTCAAGAGTGATTTGCCCAGCAATAATGAAAACATCCCAAATTCCTTCATAGTTATCATGCCTCCACCCCATTAATTTGTGATCATACAGCTGAAGGGAAACAAAGTGTTGAATTGCTGACTTTGCAGCTTTTCCTGTGGAAAAGGGGGTGGGGTTGCTGTTGCTTTAATTTGGGGTGTTTTGATTTTTCTCATGAGGAGTGAGTTTCAGTTTTACGGGTGCTGCATGAATGAACATTTTCTGTACTTAGTGGTTTATCTGCAGTGTAGTGCATGAATATCTAGGTTGTTGAAACTCCCCGATTGTTAATGGAAATTGAGATAGCTGGCAGTCCTTTCAAATCTAGATTTATGTCCTGAAAGTGAAACAGCCTAAGGAAAATAATGCCCCAAGTTTGTGATTTAAGTCATTCCTACCTAGCCGTAAGTGAATATCATATTTTCAAAGATAACATGTCAAAATTTCCCAGAGATATTCATTAAAATGGGTCACATCTGATTATCTGATGTAAATTCAAAGTCATTTTCCTTATGCAAGACTACTTTGCCATCACACAACCATAAATCAGCACATGACTGGCCCATCCTTTCTTGATCTTCTTTGGAACATAACGACTCAGCTTAGAACAGGACTAGAATATTTGCAAATTTGGTCAATTTTAGAACCAAATACCATTATTTAAATGATAATTTGAATGCTTTCTTTAGAAAAGGCAGCATAAACAATACAGTTATGAATTAATCATCTTCCTTTATGAACTTTACAGTTCAGTGGAGATCATCTAGTCAGTAAAGAACAACTATATTAATCAGCATTATACATCTAAAGTTGCATTAAATAAACAAAGATCCTTTAAGTAAGAAGGAGCTTTGAATTGATGCAATCATATAATATTTTCTTTTCAACTTAAATTCAGTTTGATTTAAAAGTATTTTTAAAAGAAAGACATCAGTTTCTCTATCACATGCCATAATTACATCAACAATGTAAAATGTTGTGGTAATTTAGAATTACAGGAAGAAAAAACAAACATATTTCCAAAATTTTGGAACAGGATACTGAGAGGAGGCCTCATAGAGGACTACAGTTACCTTATGAGGGGAGTGGAGGGGCAACACTGATCTCTGCTACCTGGTGGCAGAGATAGGACCTGAGAGAATGGCATGGAGCTGTGCCAGGGTTTCTTTACAGAGTGGGTGGCTGGGCCCTGGAACAGGCTCCCAGGGCAATGGTCACAGCATCAAACTTGACAGGGTTCAAAAAGCATTTGGACAACACTTTTAGAATTTTTGAGTAGTTCTGGGTAGACTCAAGAACTGAACACACTGATTCTTGTAGGTCTCTTCCAACTTGGGATATTATAGACTTGTTTGAGTTAGAAGGGACCTTTAAAGGTCATCTAGCCCTATCCCTTGCAATGAAGGGGATCTATAGCTAGATCAGGTTGCTCAGAGCCTGGTCCATCCTGACTTTGAATGTCTCCAAGGACAGTGCATTCACCACCTCTCTGGGCAACCTGTTCCAGTGCCTCACCACCGTTATCAGAAATAATGTCTTCCTCACACCCAACATAAAACTCTCCTCTTTTAGTTTGAAACCATCTGTCCTTGTCCCGTCACAGCAGATCCTGCAAAAAAAGTTTGTTCCTTTTCTTTCTTATAGCCCTTGTTTAGATACTGAAAGGCTGCTGTCAGATCTTCCCAAAGCTTTCCCTTCCCCAGGCTGAACAGCCCCAGCTCTCTCATCCTACCCTTGTATGGGAGGTGTTCCATCCTTTGGATCATTTTGTGGTCCTCCTCTAGACTCACTCTAATAGGTCCATGTCTCTCCTGTACAGAGGACTCTACATCTGGACACAATACTCCTGATGAGGTCTCCTTGGTGCAGAGCAGAGGGGCAGGATCACCTCCCTCACCCTGCTAACCACATTTCTTTTGATGTGGCCCAGGATACAGTTGGCTTTCTGGGCTGTGAAGGCACATTGCTGCTTCTTATCCACCAGTACCTCCAAGACCTTTTTGGCAAGGTTGTGCTGTATCCTTTCATTCCCCATTTGAAAATTATACAAATGGTTGCTGTGATTCAGGGCAAGATCTTGCACTTGAATTCATTAAATCTCAAGAGGTTCTCCTGGGCCCACTGCTTGAGCCTGTCTAGGTCTCTTTGGATGACATCTCATTCCTTTGGCACATAAGTTGTACCATACAGCTTGGTGTTGCCTGCAAATTTGCTGAGAGTGCACTCAATTCCACTGCTGATATCACTGATGAAGATATTAAACAGCATTGGTCCCAGTACTGACCCCTGAGAGACACCACTCATCACTGATCTCCATCTGAACATCGAGCCATTGACAGCCATTCTCTGGGTGCAATCTTGCAACCAGTTCCTTGTCCATTGAACAGTCTACCTATCAAGTCCACATCTCTACAATTTGGAGAGAAGGGGATTTTGGGGGACCATGTCAGAGACTTTGCTGAATTCTGCATAGATGACATCAAATTATTTTCTAAGCATAATGCTCAATCCTCTCTTTTTCAGGAGTATCTAAACAATTATCTCTCGAATGTATTCTTTTCACACAGAAGAGCTTTCTGTATGTCTTTAGTTTGAGCTCTTCTGGTTTGGAGCCATCTCTAAATTTAAGCATGTTATTGAAGTATCTACAACACAAATAACCATACAGAATAACAATGATATAAATAAAGCATTACTTGATATTGCTATTTAGTAAATAATTACAAATGTTATATGAGTATTTTGTCAATGTTATGTACACAATTTATGCTGGACAATTTTCACTAATTATCATATAGACTAGTACCAAAAACCTCCCTGAAATTTATCCCATTATTCTTTCTTATATACTAGGCCAGTTACTCTATCCAAGGGGGAAATTATCTTAGATTAGTGAGAAATGTGTTGGTTATTTCTCAGCATCTTTCTATTTCCTGAATGCTTCAAAGTTAGTTGTTTCATCATTTGTTCCAGTATTTCTAAAAATATCAGAGCTAGGTTTCTTAACTGTGAATTCTCATATCTTCCGTTATTGCCTTTTTAAAGATTGGTGCTTAATTTTCCCATATCCACTACTCTAGCACCTTCCTTGAGCTTTCAGAAATTCTGAACAAGAATTCATTCCTTAAGGAGTCTACCAGGATTTTTCCAAGCACTATTTCATATTTTTACATATAATGTACCCAAATAAATAGGATTCTTATTTTGGATTACTATGTCTTTGATTAAGTTAATTATGAAAGGATTACGTAACAATTTTAATCTTTTTGTGAAAATCAAGAAAAAGACTATGTCTTTGTCACTCACTGCATTCTTTATTTTCCTTTAAAGTCTATAGGGATCCATAATTCCTCTCACTTTATTTTGTTTCTTAAGTAGTTAGATAATCTTTTCTTCTTTATCTTCTGTCCATTGCTAATTGTAACACATTTTGTACATCTTTGCTTTGATTCCACAAATATATATTGCATTTATGAATTGAAGTGTGTCTTGTTGATTCAATTTTTTATTTTCAGATGATTGAAAGTCTCCTTAGCCTTAGGTATTTGGTTTACTACCTGTCTCTGAGTTGTGTGCATTAATCATAGAATGGCTTACTTTAGAAGAGACATTAAAGATCATCTAGTTCCAAATCCCCTGTCATGGGCAGGGTTGCCCCCTACCAGATCAGGCTACCAGCAATCCCATCCAACCTGGCCTTGAATGCTTCCAGAGATGGGGCATCCTCAAATTCCCTGGGCAGCCTGTTCTAGCACCTCACCACCTTCTGAGTAAAAAATGTCTTCCCAACATCTAACCTAAATCTAAGCTCTTTTAGTTTAAATTCATTCCCCCTTCCCTTTCCATTCCATTCTTTGCTTAAGAAGAACATAAGGGAGATTCTACCAGCTCAGACAAAAACAGCTGTCTAGCCCAACATCCTCTCTCTGATCATGGCTAAAAGAGGATGCCCTAGAGAAGAATAAGATGGAACAAGCATTTGCTCTGTCTATTCAAAAGTTATTACACTTTTTGTGCTTTGTGTTATGGTTTTCCCAATGGATATTAAAAGCACATGAGGCACTTGAGATGCCCTACTTCTGTTAGCCATTCAGAAGTTTGCTTCCTCTCACATTTCTTGCTTTAAATATAGCTCTGTCTACTTCTTCTTTTCTATTTCTGAAAAAAGTAAAAAAAAATATAAATAAAAAAAAATAAAATTGTCTTCCTGGACTTCAGAAAAAGTGTGCACACTTTTGTTATATTATGAGTATATGGCAGTATCACCTGATTACATGAAGAAGGAACACAGGACAAAGTCACCTTTGGCCTGGTGACCTTTCTAAGATAGTCTGGCTCTCGATTCTCCTCCAAGAACATTTCTTTCAGAGTATCAGATAAACTCAGAGATTAAAACCTACAATAGTTAGACAAGGAATGAAGTAGAAGAAACTCAGTCTGTACATCAGGTCAGACCTTGGTTTAAAGCCAGGCAAACTCACTTAAGGCATCTATCTACACCTCATCATGAGACCTAATTTTCCATTGGCTTCCTATAGGCTCAGACTGTGGGGAGAGGTAGTTCATGAGGGCAGCTGAGACCTTACGTGTCCTGAATCATATGAGTCAAAGGGAAAGGCTCCCTGTGCTGGCTGAGCATACTGCACATAGATCTTGTTCACATGGCTGAAACTAGATAATATAAATACAAGCTATATAGTGGAAAGACAAATAAGGTAAAACATTGTAACAAATATTTAATGATGAATTTTCTAAAGCTTTTTTGGTAGGTGATATTTATCTTTTTCAAATTCATTTACCACGGAACGTTCAATATACTTTAGCTGTTGAAATAAGTGCTTTTGAAAAAGCAAACTTTGAAACTTCATATTCACAGAACACACAAATATATTTTGCATATGCATATGCAAGAGTTCTTGCCAGCAGTGTTCACCTGCCCATTCAAACAACAAATAGAAATGATCCCATTTGAGTGATCTGAGTAGCCATAACTACAGAACACAGCTGTTTCAAATGTCCACAAATGATTATGGAGTAAAATGGTTCAAAAAAGTGATTACTGACAAAACTGGATAATTGATTACTATTTTTAAACTGGATTTTCCACATAATATTCTACAAACAATAAAGATGCTGAATTTATCAAATAGAGCCTTTGCTTTTAGTCACTCAATGACTACTAAAATCATCAAAAGACATAAACACACATCAAGAATTGCTTTGTGAAATATGTCACAATTGATAGCCTTCTGTTAAGCCTCTGCCAGAATGAATATGGAGTCTATATTATTTAAATAATGGAAGAAAGGAAGATGTCAAGTCTATTGTATTCATTCAGATTATATCTCTCTAGGGCCTTCAGTCAGACTACACAGCCAAGTGTTCCCTACAAACATGTTCCCAGAGACAACATTTTACCATTAGCAAACAGTTAAAAACCTTAAGATAAAATCCTTTTACTTTATTCCATTCTGTTTGTTTTTTAACTGCCAAAATAGAAATAAAAATATACTTTTAAACTGCATTCAGACCACTTCAGAGAAAAAAATAGAAAAAAAAAAAAAATCTACCTACCTGGCAACAGAAAATTTTTTGCTTTATTTATTTTTTATATATATTTTTTTCATGTTCTCATATGTAAAATGTGCCAGAGAATTCATAATATATTTTGCAAATAAGTTATAATCTAAGACATTAGTCTGAGAAAGCACATATGCACACACCTGATCAGGAAAGTACTTAACCATATGCCAAGCTTCATTGGGACTTAAGCATATTGAGTAAGGAACTTTCCAAAATTAGATCCTAAAGCAGAGAGAGAGCTAGCTAGCTCAGGTATTGGAGAAGAATATTAACACAAAAGCTCATCTGAACTAACTGATCCAGCAGAGTCAAGCTCAACAGTAGATTTTTTGACATAATCAAAAAAACATACTGTTTTTAAAAGGGAACATTTCATCAATCTGGTCTCAAAGATCTGTGGTGGCATGACCAAGCTATGAAAAAGGGGCTGAGTCGTGAGTTCAGTTGGAGGGCCAGAGCTGGGGCTGGGCAGGGACTGAACTGAACTGCTGTTGTTCAGTTGGAGCTTTGCAGAATACTTCCAAAAGGTACCTGATGTAGAATATGGCGCCCTACTCTCCAGAAGCTCCAGGTCCAGCTGTTTGCCTTGACTTGCTGGATAACATTTTCCACATCTATTGGCATTCTTCAGTTTACTGGGATGCTGTTTGGGGTGTTAAAGCAAGACTCTAATTCCCACACTTATAAACTTAATTTTTGTTGGTCTAAGGATTCTGAAACATTCATCCTACTGCTATGATTGGAATTACTGAAACTTGTCTTTATTAGCCCGTTCGGCTGACAGGTCATTTAAAAAAAAAAAAAAAAAAAAAAAGCTTGAAATTAATTTCTTCTTTCTTTAGTGCAGTACTTTTTACGTGGATATGCCTTTTCTACTTTTCCTTGTCACCAAAGATTTTTCTGTGAGATCTACTTGTTATGGTGGTTTATTCTGAAGCTCATTTTATAGCAAGCTGGCTCTGTCATTGATTTGTATTGAAAATAAGCCCAGAAAGCAATAAAATCAGTTGTAGAAAGAAAACTGCAAGATGTTTGAAATGTGAGGGCAAGTTCAGCATCCTCCTTAGAGCAGAACATGTTGTAAAGGGAGATACTAACTGTGATTCTTGGCTCATTTTTTCCCTTCTTGACTTGGTACATGCTGAAAACTAGAGAAGTGTATTAACAGCCAGGCACTTGCTATCCTCAGGGCTATTATTCTTTAAGCGCACTTAGCAAACTAAGGCACCAAATAAATGCTTTTTTTCTTCTCAGAGAAAAATCTGTAATTTAGAAATTTGAAAGCTTGAGACTAACAAGTTTGAAGGTAAAATAAGAACACTGAGGAAACAATATCCTTGATTCTCTGAAATAAATGTGTGAACTCTTGTGAATAAGGCAAGTCTTCCTATTTGTTTGAGTTCCCTGATATTTTTGCACAGTGTGAGATGTTTCTTTTGGGAAGTATAAAAGAAAAAAATCTACTGAGGCATTTGACCCATACTTATTCTAGCAGCAACACAGCACAAGCAGCCCCTACTACTTACCTCAGGTTACTCATTCCAATTCTTCCATCACTCCCTCATTTTGCTAGTACAACAGTTTGCAGGGTTTTGCAGAGAACCTGATTAGATAAGTGAACTGAGTTAAACATAAATCTTTCTCACTTACTCATTTGCAGAATTAGGTTTTAGCCAGATCAACTCCTGATCCAGATGACCACACAAGCCCTACCTAGTCTGACACAGTTGGGAGGTGGTAAGGGTAATCATTTTGGGTGCTTGCCAGTGCAGTTGACTCTGTTATTGGTTTAAATGAACTGTGAAATTGCACCAACCCATCTGCAATCTCTCCCCATAGTTTTCAAACAAGGATGTTTTCCTTTCAAAAAAGCTATTTCTTTAATCAGGTCAATTCTTCAGTCTGTCTCATGATGTGCAGCTGGAGAGACTGAGATGGGAAAGCATGTACACTTGTGCTTTGGAAACTGTCAATATGGAACTAGCAGGTGTTGTCTTAGGTGAGGAACACCTGAAGAACTTCCAGCTCTCATAAATTATGGGTACTGTTGGTGAGGAGGAAAAGATGTAGTGGTGGTTGGGAATAGCAGAACTGGCAAAAAAATACACATCAAAGCATTCTGCCCAACTTCTGAAGATTTTTTAGCTTTCCTGAATTCATTTTAAGGCACAGCAATTTTGAATGAAATATCCACATAGCTTCTTACTGCAGTTTATCTCCTCTACTGAAATGTCAT
The DNA here is from genome assembly GCF_987193195.1 of Phasianus colchicus. NCBI lineage: Eukaryota > Metazoa > Chordata > Aves > Galliformes > Phasianidae > Phasianus > Phasianus colchicus. The sequence continues at coordinate 19,787,196 of NC_143436.1, forward strand.
GGTCTTTAGTAAAATTGGACTTTTACTTTTATTTTACTTTTCTATAATAACTATAAAGAAATAGTAGGTAAATAGATAAATAACTATATAGAAAACTTTGGGAAATAAAAAAAAAAAAAAACCCTTCACACTTTAATAATAGTTTTCATTATTTTCAATTTAATTCAGGTAAGGCTGATTTATTTCAATGCAAAAAATAAGAAAATTCTATCCAGACTCAAGAATTTTGGGCAATTTTTTTAGTAGCCAAATGATGAATTTACCAACTGTGTGAGATTTTCAAAACTCACAGGGTTCTAGCACAATCATACTGCATGTTTGAACATGATGAACATGACTGTTAGATTAACTTCTTGAGAGCTATTAAGGAGAAATGATGTCAGGTTATTTATTTATTTATTTTTTTAAATAACAGTGGAAAATCAGCTGCACTGAACTTGAGCTTAAAAAACATTAAACTGAAATAAATTGCGGTTAAAGGTTCATTTCTTTAACCTTATGTTAGATAAAAACTCAGAACTGGTTAACTCAGCAGCTGAGAACACATTTAATCTTGATTGCCTCATTCTAGCATTACTTAATTTAATTTCTTTTATCTTTATCCCTAGCTTTGAAATCTTACTAGCTCTTTCTAAGCCATTGTGATTGATAGTCATATTACTCTCATGTGAATTTGTAGTGAAGGTGATGTTTCTCTGCTTTGAAAGCAATGCCACAAATGAAATTGAAAACTATATTTTTAAGAGGAGAAACAGCGTTTATGATTCGGATAAAAATATCAGCCTTGGGACCAATACAAAAATTAAATTATAAGAATAGCCTCATTTACTCATATCCTACATTTAATTTACATTTTATATCAACACTTAAGTGCCAATTTTAATGCTAAATGAACTGTTACTTTAGAAATAGATTATCTGGTTTGATGAAGTGGCAGAAGCTTTGACATCTAGCTCAGTACAAGGATAGCTGAAGAAAGCCATCTTAAATGTAACAAATTTCAAGGACAATGTGAATCTATTCAGAAAAGTGTATGCTAGACACTCGTTGCTAATGGCTTATATGGACTGAAAAATAGTAAAGTCATACTCTTCAAGAATGTATAAAATGTCTCCGTTACTCAGATGCCTCTGAGCATTAACTTGTCCTACTGCGTGAATCACTTAAGTTACTCCAGCTCAATTGATTCTGAGAACTAGTTTTACCACAATATATTGACAGCAAGAAAAAACAAAGAAACTGAAGGTTACTAACTTCCTGTCAAGGTTGGAAATCAGGCAATATTCTGGGGCTGGAGTCTTAGAGAGTAGGGAAATGTCTAAAGTTTTCCTAATTTCCCTACATGATCCATCAAGCTAGTCCAGAGTGTGTCTGAGACATTGGGCTAGCAAAACCTAAAAGTTATTATTATTTTTATTCAAGAAGAATAGTGTCTCATATCACCATTTTTGTGAGAGCCAAATAATTTGACTGTCAGCCTAGAAAATCTCCACGTTGAGGGATGGGAGTCTCACTGGCAAGGAATTACTTCTAATGTTGTAGACGGTATTACGTCCACCAGCCATGAGGCTACTCTCCACAGTGGTCGGTCTTTTCTCAGAGAAGAGTGAAAGATTTGCACTGCCACAAAGAGAACAAATGAGAAAAGTACATCTCTGTCAATCAGCACAAAAGGTGGTTGCCCATGAAGGAAGTCTTAGACTCTGTCTTGTTTCCACTATTGCTTGTATATTTAACCAGTAATTAACTTTACAGAGAGAAATTCCTGAGCTGTAAAGCAAATCATTGTTACTTACATCACTTGTGTCACATTAATATCTACAGACCCTGACAGAGTTGAATCTAATATCCTAGCTGGGAAGTTCATTTGTTGAGGGACAGTCTTTGACTGTTCACAATCTTATGAAGACACAGTAAAATCTGGAATGGACTTGTGGACTGTGATTTATATGAATTTAGGCCATTCTGAGTCCTTTCTCCCTTATGTGAACTTCACTTAAAGTTCTATATCTCTGTCTATCCCATTTTATGGTGAACTGAAGGGCCTTGTAAACACTGAAGCATCCCAAATGTTTCTAATATCTACTATTAATCAGAGATTATGTTTTTTAAGGGATTAGAATGACACTTATAACATAATGAAGCTATTCTTCATACCAATAAAAAGCAGACTCAAAATGAGATGCATAAAGCAAGGCATGTTACATTATTCCTATGAAAGATTTACATGCTACTAAGCACCCAAATGACACTAAAACTGCAAAGAGCAGTAAAATAACTGCCTCCAGATTGAAACCACGAACATTTGTGAGAGCATAATTTTGATTGATACTATTTATTGCTGTAGACATTTGATACTCAGATTTTGACCTTAAACTAAGCATCAGCTTTGTGAAAACCAGCAGTCAATTGATCATTATTTACAGCTCTGGCTTTTTCTGTTCTATGTTTTTAATAGTCCTCCAAAAATTATCAGGATTAGATTCTGTCACATTTTTGCATAAGAAAAATTGATTTTAATAGTTCAGTACTGGAGCAGTGACTCGTTGACCTTGGATGCAGGGGAAATGGTAGGAAAGGTGTGCACTGAAGCTATTCTGCTTTTAGAGGCACAGGGGTATGTTTTCACTTGAGTGGACATGATAGCTATGCAAGATGTACTAGCTTGAATTCACTCAAACTGCTTGAACCCAAACTGGTGTGCTGCATTCACTGCCCTTGAGATTCATTTGGAATATAAGATCTCTGTCATTCTATACACCAGAGCTCTTTTTCTTTCTCTTCCTTTACTTTTTGTGCATACTTCAAGCGCTATGGAAAAATTTTATGACAAGCAAGCAATGTTTCCCTTTGATTGTCTCTCTTCAGAACCACTCAAAAGCATCAGCAGAAACAGGTTACATTTCGTTCTTTGTATTAAGATGCCTGAAATTACACATTCTCACATATATATAACATATATATATTAAAGAAAAGCATATGGAAATTCACTGGTTCAACTGAAGTTTTCTGGGTAAGTGTAAACTATAAAGGACATAGTGTTAATTCTCAAAAAGATCAGCCGATATACATATTTATATGTAGATATATAGATGTCATCAGTTTATATACATCAGTTTATAACATCATTATATTGCATCTATATATGTTTGAATACTGTCACAATACTGCTGTCTAGATAATGTTCCACTATTTATTATAGAGTTGAAACTTTCAAAGTCGATGAGAACTACTGAAAAATGTGATTATATTTGCACTCAGCCTTTCCATCTCTTAAAATATAGAAGGGAACATGCATATAGAAGACTGTTGAGTAAAGACTATGTTGTCCCTGAATCATGTTGGGAAAATAGTTTGTGGGAGATATTAGTGTAAGCTTTCACACTGTGAACATTGGAAGTATCCTGCTTTGTTTCACAAGTTTTGTGTAACAGAGCCATGAATCCCAGTAATTGCATGCAGGAGAACTCAAGACAGATTGTGATTTTAAAAAGTAAAAATGTGAAGTTGGGAAAGGCAGAATTGTGGAGGGCTTGCAAACTGTAATATGGAGAAAAAGATGCTGATGGAAGTAGAAAAGGGTGCTGGGTCAGATCACTGCATTCACTCCTGCTTTTTCTTTGCACCCACCTCAAATCTGCATTATGAGTAAAGCTCTCCGGGCAGCTCCATCACGGAATCACAGAATCACAGAATTGCCAGGGTTGGAAGGGACCTCAAGGATCATGAATCTCCAACCCCCCTGCCACAGGCAGGGCCACCAACAATTCCACCTAATGCTAGACCAGACTGCCCAGGGCCCCATCCAATCTGGCCTTGAACACCTCCAGGGATGGGGCATCCACAACCTCTCTGGGCAGCCTGTTCCAGTACCTCACCACTCTCTCTGTAAAGAACTTCCCCCTGACGTCCAACCTAAATCTCCCTTCCCTCAGCTTAAAACCATTTCCCCTTGTCCTGATGTTATCTATCCTTTCAAAGAGTTGACCCCCCCTCCTGTTTGTAGGCTCCCTTTAGGTACTGAAAGGCTGCAATGAGGTCACCCCGCAGCCTTCTTTTCTCCAGGCTGAACAAGCCCAGCTCCCTCAGCCTGTCTTCGTTGGGGAGGTGCTCCAGTCCCCTGATCATCTTTGTGGCCCTCCTCTGGACCCTCTCCAACAGCTCCCTGTCTTTCTTGTACTGGGGGCTCCACACTTAGACACAGTACTCCAGATGGGGCCTCACAAGAGCAGAGGGGAACAATCACCTCCCTGTCCCTGCTGGCCACCCCTCTCTTGATGGAGCCCAGAATCCCATTTGCCTTCCGAGCTGCAAGGGCACACTGCTGGCTCATGTTAAGTTTTTCATCTATCAAGACCCCCAGGTCCTTCTCTGCAGGGCTGCTCTCAAGGACCGCTCCCTCCAGTCTGTAGGGATGCCTGGGATTCCTTCGGCCCAAGTGCAAAACTCTGCACTTTGCCGTGTTGAACCTCATCAGGTTCACCCAGGCCCACCTTTCTAGCCTCTCGAGGTCCCTCTGAATGGCATCCCTTCCTTCAACCTTGTTGACCGCACCACTGAGCTTGGTGTCATCAGCAAACTTACTGAGGGTGCACTCAATTCCATCATCGATGTCATTGTTAACGATGTTAAAGAGCACCGGTCCCAAGACAGACCTCTGGGGGACGCCGCTCGTTACCAGCCTCCACCTGGACAAAGAGCCATTGATGACCACATCCACCTCCTACCTGCCCACATAAATGGCTCTTAAACAAGAGGAACGTAGAAAGGTGCCATGGTTGTGAGGGGAGAGGAAAGGCCAGAAGAAAATAAAAATAAAAACGATTTATCTGATTGATTGCAGACTTATTTTAAATCTTGACCGGGAGTAACTCCCACAGCACAAGTGAAATTACAGTCATGTGGACTATGACATAATTGAGGAAAAAACAGGATCTTGTAGGATGACCATATTCTCCTGCCTGCCAGTAATATTAAACACTCATATTTATTTTTGCTTTCACTGTAAGCATTCATACAACTTTTCCACTGTTTGTTTTTTAAAAGTTTAAAAAGTCTGCAGTAGCACATTAGTCTTATTTTTCCTTATCTAGACAGATTTTCTTATTTACTTCAGCACAATCTACAAAGGAACTGTTTTTTTACAATTTTGTTTAAAACTCTGCTACATATCTAGCTGTGAAACTGAACTTACATTACCTCAACTGACCGGACCCGTAGCAGACTCTCAGATGGAATGTATGCATAACTCTTTGCCAATTCAGAGGTTATTTAATACGGTATGTCTGGAACCAGCTTTTTGTTGAAATTGTTTTGGCTAAGAAACTATCCAGATGAGTCTACTGCAAAACTATGTGCTTTGACTGGGATTTTCAAAGTCGGTCTGGAATCACTCCACTCAAAAATCAGCAATGTTAGAGATTTCTTCTTTTAGAGAATCTCTCTTAAACCAAAGTTTTTGCTTTATTTTGTTTTGTTCATCTTTATTTTATTTATTTTTATAAAGGATCAGCAGAACTTGTATGCATTATTGTGCATAAAACACTTTATCTTCATTTTTTTTTACTATCTGTATGGAAATTATTTAATAAAACATCAGCAAAGAAAAGATAATAAAGATGGGGAAGAACTGTAATTTAGTCATGTGGATGAGAGCTATCATTTTGCACTATTTTGTTTAGCCATGCATCATACTATCCAGAAATGGTTAGTTACTATGTTAATGGGAATAGCTGATGTATTGCAGTAAGTGCTGGCATTTTTCTGCTGTGATGGTTTTCTATTCACACTAATGAGCATTTTTCTTTTATATTGGTTGCACTGTTTAATTCATTGTTATACTTATTTGACATCCCAGAACAAATTCTGCCCTCAATTATACCAGTGTAAATCTAGGATAAGCCATCTGTTGTCATCAGTGTTAGACCTTGATTTGTCCAGTGATTTAAACAAGCATTTAACCTTAAACACATTGCCATCAAATGATGATAGTTAAGGAGATACTGATTTTTTTTTTTTTTTTAATATTTCTTTTTCTTTATGGTGGTGATAGGAAGAGCTTCACTTTTTTTACTTCATTAATCCATTTCATAGCTGTACATCTATCCATGTCTAGCACAGGATGAAATGAAATGAAGTACAAAAAGATCAAGCTAACAGCGACTGAATGGTCTCGAAATCAGCAGCAGTGTTGAGTGAAACATTAAGCCCAAGTCAACAGGTATTGCTGAGAAAGCAGAGCTTGTTAACCTGGGCATGACAGCCTCCACGGCTGCTGTTCTTTTGTTTTTGAAAGGTGACAGAAAAACTCCGAGCTCTGGTGGGAATGCTTTGGTGACTTCAGCTTCTGTGAGTTCAGGTGCAGTCTCACTCAGATACCTGCCCCACAGGTTTGATTGAGTGAGACTTGACACGTGGAGCTGTGCAGAAGTGAATGTGCCAGCTCCTCCCTCAGCCACTAGAGTTCATAGTCTGGTATATTAATTTGAACTACTTTCCTTGGCTGAGAGTTGTCTGGATAGTTTTTCAAGTCCTGCAAGGTAGATTGGATTCAATTTTTCATCTTACTCATCACTGAGTGGGTAATGGGCAGTCTCAGACTTGTAATGAAAGTAGGTCAAACAGTAGCCTGCTTGTATAAGCTCCAAATGTCTGGTTTGCTAGAGTTTGTTATATTTCAAATGTCAATAGATGGTATTTTGATGTACCTTATAGAGCAGAAAGGATAGACATATATTAACTGTGAACAGATTTTTGTTCTAAAATATGCTAAAATTAATTGTATCCTAAATCCAGCATTTCACTCGTCAGGCCTATGAAAACAGGCTGAGGGAGCTGGGCTTGTTCAGCCTGGAGAAAAGGCGGCTGCAGGGTGACCTCATTGCAGCCTTTCAATACCTAAAGGGAACCTACAAACAGGAGGGGAATCAACTCTTTGAAAGGATAGATAACTGCAGGACAAGGGGAAATGGTTTTAAGTTGAGGGAGGGAAGATTTAGGTTGGTTGTCAGGGGGAAATTCTTTACAGAGAGAGTGGTGAGGTACTGGAACAGGCTGCCCAGAGAGGTTGTGGATGCCCCATCCCTGGTGGTGTTCAAGGCCAGATTGGATGGGGCCCTGGGCAGCCTGGTCTAGCATTAAATGGGGAGGTTGGTGGCCCTGCCTGTGGCAGGGGGGTTGGAGATTTGTAATTCTTGAGGTCCCTTCCAACCCGGGCCCTTCTGTAATTCTGCGATGTGATCAGAAATGCAATTTCAGTGTCCAGAATTTTACTTACGTAGTTAGAATCCTGGCATCTGTCTCTGCACTGTCTCTGACTTCCATCTCAAGAAAGATACTTTGATGGCCAGAACTTCAGTCTGTGAGGGAATATAATGCAAATCAGCAAAAAATCTTTAAATAACCCTGCTTTTCACTTATTTAGTGTTGCAAGTACTTTGTCCAGCTTGTGATACAATAGTTACTACATCCTATATACCATGCAACTCCCTTTAGCAAAACTAATGGAAAAGCAAACAAAAAAAAAAATAAACCAAAACAGTTCACTGTTTGTAAGTCAACAGGACGGTCACTGCACAGTTGAAGATAAACTAGAAGTTTATGGTTTTTCAAGTTTCCAAACACATGTCTTTGTGTAAGCTTTATAATGAAGAGAAATGAGAAACAAAGAGATGAACCCAGACGCTGAACTGACCCAGACACCAGGTAGCGAGTCACAGTCTTGGGCTTCTCCTGTGGTTGTTCTTGTCCAGCCCACAAGTCACTGAGCTGGGCTGTCTTGTTTCTTTTCATGCCTGTCGTTCCTTCTGAGCTTCTCTGGGAAAGCTTTTACTGTGGGCTTGTATGAAGTAGACAGTTTACTCAGAAACCAGATTATGAATCTTCTAATACAATAATGGTACCTGGCTATGGTAGATAACAGAATATTCAGTCAATAGACAAAGAATAAAGTATCAAAAATGTGTAAGGCTTTTCAGAGTGAAAACATAGATGTGGAATGGTAACAGCATCTGAGGGCAAGATGTTTACAAGTGCACAGTGAATGTGAATTAGCAAAATTTTCAGATAATGTTGACTACCCAATTTTAGGAACCTATGACCTTTTTAGATAATACACACTGTGAGCCCACTATTATAAAAGATGACATTTCAACATTTTTGGACCATATCTCCACCAGATTCAATCTAGTTCTGACAGCAACATTCTCTTATGTTCAGTTTCATGCCTTCACTAGTTTCGAGAGTAGAGGCTGGCCTTCATCTTCATACATGCTTCAGACTTGCAGTAAGAAAACCTTCTTAAAAAAAGGAGTCTGTGAATTCAAAAATACCATGGTCCAAAAAAATCCAGGAGCATGAATTTCCCAGATTATAAATGTCAGTCTATTCTGTTAGGTTTTCGTGTGGAATTGGTGCTTGACCTGAGTATGCCTAATGGATCATGCTGCTCTAAGGAGTTAGGGCAGACTTAGCAGTGTCATGACTTTTATTGGCTTGTACTGGAGTGTTGATGCTTATGCACTCGCCAACACTCTCTGTGTCAGTGAAATGTCAGTCTCAAAGAACGGGTTTACTAAAACAAAGGAACAAACTGATTTTAAGCACCTTCAAGGCTTAGATGAGACTGGAATGTCAGCAGCCTGAGAACTGTAGGCCTGGTACTGGGGGTCTGGGGAGTGAAGAAGAAGCTGAATCTGATGGACAAACAACCGCTCTGTGGGATTAGCATAGCAGTTCAGCAAATTCACATTCTTGCTTCTTTTTTTTTTTTTTTTTTCTTTTTTAAGAAAAGAATCAGTGTATTATTTTGTTCTATTCTGACCACACTTATTACTTGAACTGAGTGAATAATTCACATATATATCTTCTCTGACAAACCAAGCTGCTTTTTTCTGCTCTTGGACACAAATCTATGAAACCATCTGCCTGTAGCTATGAATAGATTGCAGTTTATCTGTCTGCAAAAATGCAATGATTTTTTTCTGACCAATCTTATTATCTCTATGGACTGATCATGACCTGATCTCTCAACTGTATGTTCTGGTGACAGAAATCCCCAAAGTTGTATTTTTCAGCAAGAGGTTCACGTGTTGTTATGTGACATTTTTAAAACACTTTTTTTATTTGCTTGTTTTGATGGATGTTCCTAAGAACTATGATGAGAAAGCTTACACATTTCAAGTCTATTTAATATAGTAAGAGCTGGGGGAAGATAGAAAAACAGGTGCAGCAGAAAATAGAACTGAAAATGAGTTGTTAATAGAACAAGCAGATTTCTGAGTCATTTCTAGACTCAAAGCTGACACAGAAATTTGAAGTCAAATGTGTTCAAAACCTTACAAGTATTATCTTGAAATTGCATTTCTGCTGTTCTTTACTGTTACAACATTCAGTGACAAGAAAGTACAGCAGTAGAAGGATACATGTATAAGGAAAACTAAGAGATATCAAGACACTAAAAAATCACACTCACAAATATTTTGGGAAAGATTTTATTTTGTATTGGGATGCATTTTGCAATAGTCATCCAGACTTTTTATACTTGATTAATCATTGTTAATTTGTGAACTGCCTAGGACAGGGATTACTTGTAAGAATGTGAGTCATCTTGGTGGATCCAAGGCATGTTGCTCTCTGTCTGCTGTAAAATTACACTTTTCTGTCTTTCTGGAAGTCTGTAGTCCAATACAGCCCTACAGCTGGATCAACAAAACAGGACTGAGTGAATCATTTGCTGTCATCCCTTTAAGCAAGGTTCTTGCAGTAACTCTGAGTCAGGTCTAGAACTAATGCCAAATTTAAAAACAGCCCCAACTAAACTATTTCTTTAGGAGTAAATTTGAAAGGTATGCGATTCTCTTAAAGATATATATTTTATCCTAAGAAAGTGAATCTGGGAAAAGATACAGCACATTACCAATACTGCACTGAAGTCACATAAGCTTCAAAGAAAAATGCATAGAACAAGCCTTTATACCTTCAACATGCCAAACATTTTATGATATATGTTGATCACTTTTTGTTCACAAATTCCAATGGCAGCTTAAAGCATTTGTCATAGCAAGAGGTAATAACATTACAATATAATAGCTGACATGAAGAAACTGTGATGTTAGTCATGCCATCCTAAGTTATACGCTGAATTGTACTATATATTCAAGCTGCTAAAACTCTCGAAACCCTGTCTTTCAAGAAGTGGATCACAATGATCAGATTTACTTTTATGACTCAAGTATGTAATGTGTTTCCTGATTTTCAGTTTTCTTCAGAAATTTCCTCTTGATGTACAATTACTGTAAAAATTATTGTTGTTTGATTATGAAATACCTGAAAAATTAAAATGATTTTGATATAAATGTCAATAATGGTTGCTTTCACTACTAACTTGCTTGAAAATATTTCCTTTCCTTTCAGGATGTTTTTAACTATTATTTTCATTTGGAATTCTGTTAATTAGAAATAGCCACAATTATATTTTTTTATTAGCTTACATGATAAAGTGTGGTCAAGAATTTTAGTAGAAGTAGTTTTGATATACATGCTTTTGGGACTATGCCAGCACACAGTGATTACCTCTGAACAAGTGAAGGGGAAGTAATCAGTGTGCAATCCCTCTATCTGCAGCAAAATTAGGGAGAATAGCTTGTCACTGTCTATCTACAGGCCATCTTAATATAATCTTGATACATTTAATTCTATTTCATTGTAAACCTATGTATGCAATTCCTACTTGATATCAAGTCAAAAAGAGTCTTAGGTGACCTTGAAAACTGTGATGAGATCCTGGTGCTACTGGACAGCTTAGATGTGGTTACAAAAAAGCAGCAGCTACTCTAGCAGATGTGATTAAGTAGTCAATTGTCAAATAATTAGTAAAAGACTAATTAGTCTTTACTAATTTACTAATTAGTAAAAATAAAAGACTGAAACTGCAACAAACCACTTCTGAGAGAGTAAACTGGGTAGTAGAATGAAGTGGTAGAATCATAGGGTGACGAAAACTTTTCTGATTAAAAATGGAGTTAAGGTAGAAAACAATCTAAAGATGCAGGTAGGATTTCTACGACTGCCTAATTCCGGGTCTCAGCAGTAGGATCAGAGGAAATTTTGTTCCTGAATAGCTGGATGTAAATGTATTTAGTCTGAAATCTTTGTGAGAGGAAACATCCAAATAGACCACAGAGAAAATGACAGAGATAATTTCTAAACCTCCTTGTGAACTGGACTTCAATTTGCATTATTTTCTGAGCTGAGAAGTTTGACTTATTGTTTGTTAAGACAGTTCAGCACCTAAGCTTCTCTGATTGTAAAATTAATGTCTAGTACCTTTCAGTAGAGGAATCCTCCTTTCTATTATATTAGAGGAACACATCTAAAAGTATACCATAAATATGATGACTTATAACTGTGAAAGATACACACTTTCACAAAAAGAATCTAGTCATTTTTCAGCTTCTGACAAACATTGCAGTTCATGTGTACCCTTCTTTTTAAAATGATTAAATGCTTATATATACACAGATGATGAAATAACAGTGTAATTCTGCTGTGGAATCAAGGCACACATCCAGAAAACTAAACAAATTGATCATAGGCCATTTAAAAAAATTATTCATCTGTGGATATCCTGACTTCCTTTTAGCAATGAAAACTGATGATGATGAGAAATTATCCAGAGCAATTGGTGTCACTACTTAGAGATGAAGGTACTAATCATAGTTAACAGGTCATATGAATTCAGCGATTAACAAATTTTATGTATTTCATAAGAGTAGGATGAGCTAAATATCTGCCATAACAGGTCATGGTTTGTTAGACTGGCCCATTGATTGACATTAAATATAAATATTTCAGAGGAAAACAAAACAGTTACTCTAAGTCAGTAGGACATTTGTGATGGGAACATGTTCAAGAGGAGAACTTTACATTAAATTACTCTAACTGAAAGGTTAGAGAGAAAGAGAGCTCCAAATGATTAGCATATGAAGATGTATCATTAGGCATACTGTTAGACCACAATGATCCATATACAAAAGAGCAATGGGGTAAAAATATATGCCAGCATGATTATAAACAGACAACAGCTTACTAACATTTTGCCAAATACCTCATTTAGGCTTAATTCTGTACAAGTTTATACTTCTTTTTTTTTTTTTTTTAAATCAATACCTTGAAAAATGGGGCATGTTTATGAATTTTGAGGTACCTGTAGGTGTTAACAGATAAAAGAACCATTCTACATATTGTTAGAATGTGGAGAACATTATTAGAGATGCTCCCGTAACCTTTGGTAAACAAAGAATGTGATAAACAAACCAAATGAAATAGCTGCATCAAAGAGGTTTTTTTGGGCTTCTATTTGAAATGTAAAGGACGGCTTTAAAGAGTTTGTGTCAAAGGGCTCTTTCTCAATAATTACTGCTGTATGAATAGTATCTTTAACTGAAATATATGTAGCTAATTGGGTGGAAAAAAATTATAATCAATATTGTGAACAAGGTTAGGTCAATGGTAGGAACTCAAAGAATGATCCTCTAATCTTCCTAATCCCTTCTTCTTGAGAAGTTGTCAATATGAGCTTTACAGTAAAGAAATTGTGGCATTATAATCTTCAGCTCAAACTAGGTAAGATATCCTTACCAACTTTAATGGGATCAACACTTCACAAGTTTAAGGAGTGATGAAATGCTTTACTTGAGCAGCATTTTTACGAAAGTTCAATTGTAATAAAAAATATCTGAGAACATTACAAGTTAAAATTAGGATCTTTTTATGTGTCTAGATGAGATAATTATTTTCTACTATAACACTGAAATCACGACAACTATGTTAATTTTGATATCTTAAATTTTCTCGAGTTGCAATTATTTTGTATTCAACTTTTATTTTCATACTTGTTTGCTTAAGCAAGCTTGAAATACTTGTTTAATCAGGGTTTCATCTGGTATAATTTTATCTTTTCTTGAGGTCTCATGACCTCTCTCTGGATAACATAAATAGGACTTCAAAGAAAATACTGAAAAGGGTAAATCTCTGTGATGTAGAAAGAAATATTGAGGTTTAGCATAACCCCCCGTGTTTGAATACCAGAGTGTCGGGGGAAATATTTAACACATAGTTCTAATGGACTTTAAAAAGCTCACATGTGATTTATGTGCTTACAGAAATTCCTTGAAAGAGATATTTCCTGAATTGGGAACAAATGAACAACTGAGTGAGACAGAAAACAAATAAATAGATATTAAGAAACAAACTCTCCTGTTTCACTGACAGAAATAAACTGCAAAAATACTGTGTTACTCAGTAAGGAAAAAGTAAGCAAGATGAGGAAAAATTTTCTTTTTTGGCAGGACTGAAATAAATTATTTTTTCTTTCTTTTCTCCCACATATTCTGATGGCAATTTACAGCCAATCACAGATGATGCAGTTCTAATTGGTGTCATGTTGTGGGTGGAAAAGTGGAAATATTTCACTTTTTAACTCTTGTTTGAGCCTCTCATGGGGTAGTGAGAAGAGTTTTGGGAAAGGTGTTCAAGGTTTAAGAAGTTTTACAATATCTCAGAGCTGTTAATAAAAACATTTACCTTATTCAGAGGATGGATGCTAAATTGTGGAATAGTATTAAATAAGTTCCAATATTTTCTTCACAAAGGAGAGAATCTTAAAAGTGTTGTGAGATATAATAATAAAGCAAAAGTATCTTTTTATCATTTACTTATGTATAGATCAGTTACAAGCTTGCATTTTTACAGTGTTCTGTCATAAGAGATTACATCCTGTTTGAAATCTAAGAAGGGAAAGAAAAAGCAGTCAGATTATTAGAAGATCTAAAATTAATCTCTAACAAAGCAAGTTGTTCAGCAAAGTCCAATCTGTACATGAGTTTATTTTCAGCTTAGGGTTCAAAAGAAATAGCAGCTCTGTGGTTAAGCAATGATTGAAGAGGCTGGTAATAGATCAAAGCATAGGAGAGCGATGGGTGAGCATCTGGGAGGGAAAATGGATACCATTTTCCTTGGCCTGGTCTGAGAGAAAATAAGAATGTAGGAGAGAGAAGAGATAGGAAAAATAAGATCAGACTTCTAATGAGAAATACTTTTGCTTAGTATGAACAGTAAAAACTTCCAGATAAAAATATGAAAGATGTTACTACTGTATTTTAATTCTTGAAAATGCTTTCTATAATTAATTCTTCATTTGAAACTTGTTACTTTGTTTCAAAATACGTTACACTATTAAAATGCCCTGAAACTGCAAGCCAGATTTGGTGTTGCTCCTTAATGTTCTGTGTTACATTATATTGCAAAGGGATTTATTGTTCATTTTTATTTTTCTTTTCCTGAGTTATTTTCCTCTGGAAATGAAAGCTTCTTTTGCATTAGCCTTGTAACATTCCATCTCTATTTGTGTAGCATTCCTATGCCTTTGGCTTCTTTATTTTCCTTTTTTTAATAACAGTTGAAAATATTTTTACTCTAGTTTTTTCAGCAAAGGCAAAATATTCCATGTAGTCTGCCATGTACATTGATCTAAATTCATATGTTTATCTACTAATAATAATGGAGTGATGTAAATCCTTAATAAAGTTAAGTTTAATCTCAATAAAAAAATAAATACTATATGTATCCCAAGTAATTGCAAAACATCTTTGGTTTGGGGATTAAGGAATCAATATATATTTCATACTATAGAAAACACTTCTGCAAATATTGCAGTCTTAATCTAGATCAATCGTTCTCATTCTCCTAGTGGACTTTTATTTACATCCTTTGTTCTTTCTGTTGACAGTGCAGTGCTCCTGGCCTGCACATGGAAATTACGGCAGCAGAAATGTGTCATTTCTGTTGGACGTGCTGATAGGCTGTGATTTTATGGGTAGAAAATACTAAGTATCTTCAACACTTTACCTGTATATTACAGATGAGAGTTACGTTTAAGGTCAAATTGCATGTGTGATTCCAAAAAAGGGAATTGAATTATTGTGTGTGAACAGGATAAAAGCTCCTGATAAAGGGAAATTCTGTGGGTGGAAGAGGGAATATGCTGTAGATATATGATTAGTGAGAAATAAACTTTTTCTCCTAGTGGTCCAGAGGAATCTCAGAGTTCATTTGGTGGTGGTAAGTGGTAAGATGTCCACCATTTTTTTTTGTTGCAATGTTGGTATTTTTAGGAAATGAGGTACTTAGTTTTAGGATGAAATCTCTGATCACTGAGCCACTGAATAAAGTAAAGTAATAGAATTCCTCCTTTGGCTCTGCTTATTTAAAAAAAAAAAAAAAGTGATTATCTTCTCTTGCGTTTCATATAGTGATCAATTCCATGGTTATGACTTTGGCCTCAGTAGATAATTGTTCAATCTGAGCATGTGCCCCCCAGGTTGGCAGCAGTTGAGCAATGGATTTTGAAGGTCAGAATTTGGGTCTTAAGCAGAATTTAAATACCACTTTGTGGGATGTGAAAGCTTTCTCAAAATTAGAAGCTGTGGTACAGAAGAGAATCAAACCCAGTTGTCTTATGTTGCAACCCATGAACACTGGGCTTTGGAAAAGAAAATACTGGTTGATAAATCACTGTCTCAATGTAAAAAATGTTAAGGGATGTACTGATAAAATGGATATTTTTTGAACTGTAAATATTTTAAGTTATTGAGGAAGCTGCTGTGAGAGGAAGGGTTATTACAGTCTCTGTGACAGGCCTACTAATGGACTTTCATGCTTATAACTTCAGTGTACATTTTGCAACTAAACACAGAAGAATTCAGAATAAAATTTTCTTGAAGTCAGACTTCTGGTAACGTGTGATGACGTTTTTAGAACTCTGTTCTCTGCTACATTTCTAAGACAACAAAAAACAGGGATATCTTAAGTTTGGGAAGGTGGAAAAATATACTGAATGGGTGCTTGCAAATGTTTTTCTCTCAGGGGAAAAAAAAAAAAAAAGAACTAGAGCAGGTTGTCCCACTGATTTTGATATCTTAAGTTCTCATTCAGTAAAAGAAAAGACCCTTCTGTTGACTTCTGCAAGGAAAAGATAGATTGTTAGGATTTTACAATAGTAAAAGCAGTTCTCCAGCAAGGTTGCAATACATATGTACACTGGGGCCACACTACTGTAAATTATTTTTTAGAATACCTTTCATTATCTGTGAGGCTGTATAATCAGACAACTTTTCAGTCTTTCTAAGGGAGAGAATAATTGCATTTTCAGAAGTTGCATACTGTAGACATTATATTTTGATAAGAACAAACCCCCAATTTTTTTTTTTTTTTCTTTTCTTTTCTTTTTTTCTCCCAGGAAAGAATGTGAAAATGTGAATATGTTCAAATAATCTTAAAACATATTTCACAATTAAAGCAAATTTGAAGAACATAAATATTAAAGATCTGAAATGTGTCTGATACTGAATGAGTGAGTGAAACTACAGCAGTATTTAACAAAGTCTAGCAACTTTGTTGCTACTGTTGGGAATAGCAAATTATTTTACCTACTATTCTATATTTCTTAAACAATTTCCTTGGTCTGATAAGGGCTGGAAAACATGTTTCTGACACTAACTGGCTGGAGTTTATCTAAAAGGACAAAGGGTTAAGAAAATCTCTCCGATAAAAGTACTAACAGCCAAGAGCCTTCACTGCTTTCAACTGTAAGAAGAGCCTGATTCAATTTACTTCTGTTTCACTTTTAAAACTTCCTGGCTTTTCATTCACAAATCACAAGTTTGTCTTCTCCCGGAAAAGCTTTCCTTTTGTTTTTGTGACCTATATTTGTAAAGCCCCTAATTAGCAGGCAGTACTGTGATCTGCTATCCCTCAATGGCTCTGCTGCTTTTGGATCCTAAACTGAACAGAGAATGCATTGCCAAAATCTGAATGAAATTAGTTACCTATGACTGGTTGCTACCTTAACATGAACCATGTAACACACAGTTGCATTATAACTGCAGATTGTAGAATCATAGAATCTTTAGATTTGCAAGGGACCCCTAAGGGTCATCTAGTTCAACTCCCCTACAATGAAAAGGGACACCTACAGCTAGATCAGGATGCTCAGATCCTGGTCCATCCTGACCTTGAATGTCTCCAAGGATGGGCCATCCGCCACCTGTCTGAGCAGCCTCCAGTGCCTCACCATGCTTATTATAAAAAATGTCTTCCTTATACCCAACCTAAATCTCCCCTCTTTTAGTTTGAAACCATTTTCCCTTGTCCTATCACATCACATCCTGTGGAAGAGCCTGTCCTCTTCTTTCTTAGATTCCCCCTTTCGGTACTGAAATGCAGCTGTCAGGTCTCCCCTGACCCTTCTCTTCTCCCTAACTTTCTCAGCCTGTCCTCATAGGAGTGGTGTTTGATCCCTTGGGTCATTTTTGTGGCTCTCCTCTACACATGCTTCAACAGGTCTGTTTCTTTTGTACTGAGGACTCCACATGTGGATGCAGTACTCCAGGTGAGGTCTCCTTGGCGCAGAGTAGAGGGGCAGAATCACCTCCCTCAACCTCCCAGATTTCCTCATATATTTCATTCATGTCCTAGCTTGGTAGCTATTGAAGTTAATATGAGAAGGATTGTGCACAGAGATGAAGTGAGGTACATTTTCATTATCCTTAATATAAAAATACACTATCATTATATTTGTCAAAACATTCTTCCCTGCATTAGTGTTTACAATCACTTCATTTTTTTCTTCTGAAAATCCTTCCTTAGCCTCAATAGATAAGCTGCTCATTATTTTTACCTTTGTGTACAAATGATCTTTCTGTCTTATGAGAAAGTGGCACAACATCCTACATAAATAGCCATAGACCACACAGGAATTAAGTCTTCTCTATTCCACTTGTCCAAGTAAATAGCAGTTTGGCAGAGGTTGGAATGCAACATTTGACTTTGCTTTTTGTGTTAAAAAAAACATGTTACATACTGTGGTGAATTGAATGAACTGCTCTATTCAAATACTTCAGACAACCAACTACTCCCATCACAAGATCTTGCTATCTTCTGGATGACAATTTTAGACTCCTGCTATGCCTCACCTGAACAGTGCCATGTCAGTAGTTGATCTACGTAATGCTTTACTCAACTTAAAAAGTAATGCCATTACCATTACAACAAAGTTTCATTTTCCTGGGATTTGCCATCTGTTTGGCTGCATGCTCTGAGTCTGCCCTGCTTAAAAGTACTCTTTTTCTTCTAGAAATTTGCTTGTTCCAATTAGAAACTAAATTATGATAAAGCTTTTTCTTAAATCTCTAGGAACTGTAGTTCATGGCCACCATTTCTCAAAAATCAAGCTAAACAAAAATTAGACAATATGCAGCAAAGTTCTTAGGAAACACAGGTTGTGACTGAATGGCTGTTTTTACCTTAGGAATTTAGGCTGGGAATACTTGTACCTGGGAATACAGGAGATAAATTCCATATTGTATCCTTATCTTTTCTGTGAACAAATTACAGCTAGAACCACAGGAGCAGGAGGGGGTATCGAGATCTAGTGGCTCAGCAATCTCCTGCCTGGAATGAGATATGTTCAGCATTCTTCTGTTCCAGGTCTAGCTAGTAGTAGGACACAAGTATAGTCCTAGTGGCAAGACTTGTTGTTTTCCAAAATCATTTTCTTCAGGGTTTTTCCACTCTACCCATACTCATCATCTGCCACAGGAGTGTATGAAATGTGGTGTGCATCAAGTAGTCATTCTGCAAATATGTGGTCATGCTTGCATTTTCTGGGAAACTGTAGGAGTCTGTGCATATGTGCTTTAAAAACAGCAATTTTTGCAAATACTAAACTCATTGTACATATACAGAACTATTCTTCTTTGTCTGTCTGTTCACTCCTGGCTCTTGCAAAAGCAGTCATTCTAAAACTGTGCAGCAAATCTGTCATACCTAAAGGCTGTGGGTCAGAATAAACAAGGCTGTTGTATGCAGCCCTCTCTTAAGACTGAGTGAGCAGGGCTGCTTGCAGCTTGGATGCATGTGCGTACAGTGACTCATCCAGTCGGAAAGGTTGCACAGTGGAGACAGAGGGGAATTGATGCTCATGCTGATGAGTTTTTATAGTGCCAAAAGAGATTTGGCCTAGATAGCAGTCCCAAGAGCAGAAGCAGGAAATGTTTTTCTTTTATTTAGTAGTCAGATCATTTCAGGAAGGGGAAATGAAGTTCCATCTTTATTCAAATGGATACTTAAGTGCCTTTGATTAAGTGGTAGAATTTTACTAGGATAAAATTAAGTCAGTTCTCCTAAGAGGCAGTTTTCCTACTTAGATGGACAGATTAGTATGTGAGAAGGTAAGTTTCCCATTCTGTCCAAGTTTCTGACGCTGGGGCTGTTGACTGTAATAGGATGATTAGAAGAATATGGTTTTCTCCTGCCTTACATTCTTCAGTATATTAGATGTTCTCCCTTTCACAAATGAAAAGCATCTCCACCTTGAATTAGCTACTAAAGGTTTTTAGACTATAATTTTTTTGTTACCCACTTTCTGGCAGAAACACAGGGCATGCTTGTAAATAACAGTGAAGTTAAAGGCCTCCAAACTGCAGTGCAGTGCCAGGCATAAATATGAAACTGAATCTCAGACCAATAGAGTAGTGTTAAATGGCACTGCGGTCATTCCCGTGCACCAATCTAGAAGGAAAAGCTGACTTGACTGGCTCAGACCCAGCAAAGCTAAAGGAAGTAAACTGCTTCAGCTTCTTTAAAAGATGCAGTCACCACCAGCTTAGGGCTTTTTGTGCCATATTTGATTTACATATGCTTATTTGCAGTTTTATAGTTGCTAAGGACTCTTGGACTTTGCTGATATTCTTCACAAGGCACTTTGCCAGTGCCAGAAAGCTTTTTTAGTGAGTGCTGGCTGCTGAAAGAGAGCTTTTCCCCTTGAAGCTTGCTCGTTCTCTTGGCTTCTGGGAGAATCTGTGCAATGCACATCTGGGTTGGATTTTATCTATGTCCACTGAGCATCCAAGGTCTCACTGCAGTCAAAAGAGATCTTGACAGGAGAGTACAGTGAGGTACTCAGCTGACCAGTCATTGGTGCTTGCATCAGGTGAGCTGAATTTGTTCTGCATGTAGGTTATTTAATGTGTCAATCTGCACATTGCCTCCTTTCCCTTCTGCCATTCTCTTCTAAGGAAGCCAAAGTGACAGGTGTCACAGAAACAATCTAGATTGCAGTTACAATAATGGCACTGCACAGGGATGCCTTGATGTTAGCTGCTTATTCTGAAATTGTCCTTTACCCTGAAATCACCTTTCATTCAGCCCACATTAAGGAAAGAATAAGCAATACTTATCTGTGAAATCTGAAACAGTATTTGTAAAGGTTTAGAAAACATGATGTATGACAGAAATAAAATGATCCTTATTGATCTTTTTCTTCCTATGTGTCCACCAGATAGTTTGTTTGGATGCTTCAATTACCAGACCACTTATTAGGGTCTTTTATACATGAATGTCAGCTTGTATTTCTCATCTTTTTTTTGAGTCACCTAGAGATTTAAATCAAACCCTCTCTTTCCCTCTCTCCTGGAACATAATCAATCCTTTATCACAGGAGACAACTATAAGCCTGTTTTTTTTTTTTTTCTTTTTCCCCAACTCTCTATGGACAGCCATCACTACTTTAGAAATCATAATCCCAGTACTTGTTTCCATAAAAGCCATGGAGGTTGACGCTCTTTGCCTCCTCCTTCACTTTCCTCCCCCAAGAACATCAAGAAATTCTCATGTGGTTTTTCCAAACCCTGAACCCTATTTTGACAACCATACAAAATCTAATGTATAAATGGAGTTCTTGGCATGAAGTCTACTAGTAATTCTTGACTGAGATTAGAAAGAACAGGAAACAGCCACTCTAGAATAATAGCAGACTTGGCATGGCTCAATTCCCACCTTACACTCCGTAGAGGCAGAGGCAACTTCTTAGGTGTTCACTGCAGACTTCGATGCTTGGAGGCCTCTAAGTGCCTCTCAGGGGAGACAGCCGTGCGCCTGTGCTGCCTGACATGTCTCAGCAGTGGAATTAGGTTCTCAAGCACACTTAACAAATTCTGTTCTTTTGCATTAGAGCAAATTATGTTGGAAGAGAGCAACTGTGGGTGCTGCAAAAGTGCACACACTGCCTACTTTAATTCATAATGAAGCTAACATTTATTTTCTTCCCCCTTCTTTTATGCCATAGTGCACACAATTAATTACTGTGGAGTGAAAAATTTTTTTTTACAACTAAAAATAAAGTTGGTCCCTTCCTGTCATCAAGATGCTAGTAGACATGTATGTGCACATTTAAATGTAACATTAACTGTGATAACAAGTGAAGCCAAAATGTTTAAATGACTCTCAAACAACAATTTTCAGCTGAGTTGTAACTTGCAGCTTGATTTCTCTTGTTCCACTTGAGATCCTGAGTCAGGAGACAGAATTTGTATGCAATTGGACTCAGACACTCCCTTTCCTAAATCAGCCTCTGGAAACAATCGAACTCAGCAAATGCTGCTGTTTTCTTCTGCCCCCTGGTTCAGCTCTCAGCATCTCCCTGGTAGCGAATGGAAACTCTCCTTCAGCACTGATTGCATAATCAGAGAAAAAGATCTTGATTTCCCTTGCTTTTTTTAAATAAAAACACTTCCATGCAAGTCAATTCTATTTCCCTTTTACTAAAAGAAACCTTACTGATTGCTGTTACTCAAGAGGTTTTCCATAAACTGTCACACAGAGGCCTTACCTACACGACAAGAGGCAAGATATTTAAAAGCGATATTAGTAATGGGAAGCCTAAAATAGCTACTAAGACATACATGGTATTAAACCTGTTGAGAAGCCTTTTCCTTTTTCTTTTATGGAACAGAAAGACTTCTGAGTTGTCCAGAAAATCTAAAATGAAATCCTGCTAGGACCTCATACACATAGCAGCAATGAAGTGCATGGTAAAATTATCCTGATAACAATAGCAAGTGCATTGTTTTTTAAGTAGATACTTTGTAAAAGAGCGTAATTCCAATTTGGAGTGTCAAAAGGAGACTTTAAACACATTATCTTGTAGTTTCATTTCACTGTCATGTGACTCAAAATGCAGAGAAATGAATCTCTGACTTTGAATGCTCTATTTTGTAATATATGTGTATGTTTGCTGATTAGTTCATCAAGAGTATTCATCAGCCTTTAAAACACAAAATACTTTCAGATTTCTTATGCTGAAATGTCATGTTCAAAGAATCCAGATTATTCCTTACTCCATGATGAGTGAGAGTTGCTTTTGGCAAGAATCATATATCTGCACTGTTGCTAAGTTTTCAGAGTCATTATGAAACTTGCATTTTGATAAAGATAAACCTTCTGGAGTCATTTTACTACACAGAGATCCCTATTTCCTTTTTATTGATAAATTTAATTTCTATTGCTAATACTTTTGGTATAGAGTTTCTTGAAAATTTATAATGCAAAGTTTTAAGTTCACTGAATTTTCTGGGAGAAGTAGTAATAAGAAGGCATTGCTTATTGTAGCACAACACAGGGGGCAGAAAAGATGATCTGCCAAAATAATACATATGCACACTATTGCTAAACCACTAGAGAGCATCTATGGCATGATCTGGAGTATCTGTGCTGAGACAGTGTCTCTCCCTCAAGTGACAGACCTCTTGCCATGTGACCTGAAGCTTGCATGTGGGCTCTGCAAATTGAGCTTGGTTGAGATGGATTTATGATGACACTTACTTTGGTGGTCTGTGGTATCTTATAAGCATGATAAGGCAATAGCTGAGGCTTGGAGCCTCAGAATACATCTGAAAAAGCGTTACGTCACCTAGCAGATCTAAAAGACTAGCCTCTAATGTAAAAAGTCTTCCCATGTTAAAGCTGTGATGAATTATTTTATAGCCTATAAATAAGTTTTTCTGAAATGTGTCAAACACCATCTTTTCAAGCGGTCAAACCAAAAGTTTTATTACTTGACATTGTGCATGGGTTCAGATGCTTATCTTCAGTGAAACAGTGTTACTTATTCAGGTTAGAAGATCTGATCTGATTGACACCAGCTATGAATATGATATGTAATTTGTTTTGGAGCTGCCTTGAGAAAGTCAGCTGGGTTTTGATCTTCTTATATACAGTCTTTGTTTCTGTAGTGTTTTGGCTTTGTAAGAGAATGAATAGGTTTGACCTATCTAACAAAGAAAGCTTTGATTGGAGCCTGGCTAACAGATTCCAAAATTAATTTTCCCAACAGTGATGCTTTGTTGCCCAAGTCTTTTGCATTTTCAGATGGTAGAAGTTAAATATAAACTGGATGGGTTCTTCTAAAGAACCACATGCCAGCATTTGATTAAGTACATTTTCTACTTGGTTTCCTAAGATATCACTCTTTAAACATTTGTGCTCAGACCATTGTCAAATTTCAACCCAGTCTGGTAGCAGAAAAAAACATTTAGAGATAATTGGCTTTTCATAAGGTTAGTTCAAATAGTCATTTGAGTAACGGAAATCGGTCCTCAAGGTGTTCTGAGTGAACATAAGATCACAGAATGCTTCAGAATGGATGGGACCTCTTGAAGTCAATTGGTCTAAACACCTGCTCAAAGCAGGCCTAACCAGATCAACTTGTTCTGTTGAGCCTTGAACACATCCAAAGATGGAGATGCCATACCTGCTCTGGATGTTCTGTTCCTGTGTTTCGCTGTCTTAATAGTCAAAAAAATATCCTTACATTTAACTAAAATTTCCAGTGCTTCAAACTGTGTACTTTTTCTCTTGTCCATCCATGAGTATCTCTGAGAAGAGTCTAGCTCCAACCCATTTGTATCATCTCATCATGCATTTATACAAAATTGCAGTGTAAATTAACTTTTTTTCTCATATAAAATGTGGTGTTATACTTTATTCTGCTTCTCTGGAAATATTCCATACCTGCCTAGATGCCTACCCGTGTGTAGGAAGCCTGCTTTGCAAGGGGATTGGACTCAATGATCTCCAGAGGTCCCTTCCAACCCTTGCAATTCTGTGATTCTGTGATGGTGAGTAGGAATGGTTGAGAAATGTAATACTTTGCAAATTCTGTCTTTGTTTGAAATAGATTTGTTGCTAAGGTTAAAAGTTTTTTGTAGAAGAGCAAGTATATTCTGTTCATGCATCCATAAATTTGTACACAGCTTAACATAAATGTAAAAACACAGAATAAGGAATAGATAGAATATAGAATATTTGCTAATTATCTTTTTCTAAGAATTTATCTTTGTAAGTAAATATTTTAAGACTATAAGCTGAAAAATACTAATTATGTATAAAAAATGAGAGATAATTGAAATAAATTATTCATTCATAACCAAATGTGTGACAGTTTTTACCTATTCGCTGTTGTCAGTTTAGAAAAATTTCACTATTTACACTGGTTTTCGAAAATACATATTAAGCAATAAAAAATAAATTACGCACCGCTCACTAAAAATTCTGTTCCTGTTATTTCTAGTGCAATTGTTAATGGCTTTCTAAAAATGTGGCAGACATTATTGTCTCATTACCAAAATTTTCAGATTAGCATTTATTCTTGTCCTGGAACAGATTTTAGAACAGAATGAGACACTCTAGATGTGGTCACTAAACCTGAATGGATGATTAACAATGAAGAAAGGAAGTGGATGGTAGATTTGGGCAGCTGTGGTAAATAATCTGAGAACACCTTAGACTTATTTTTACTAGGATAAATCCGAAAATTCTTCATTCCTGACTGAGTTCTCTTTGATCTGTACATACATAAAAATTTGGACCAGGTATTTTGAACTCACATATAACATAATGTTTTAAAATGGGGGTTTAAAATAAGCAATTTCTCTTACTAAATAGAATTGATTTTCTTGTGGAAGCTGTCCTATCAATTATGTAACACATTTTACAAGAGATAAGAAAAGATGGAGCAGGAAAGGGAAGCAGTTTATCACTCACAGTAAAAGCATAATTAGCACAAACAACTCAGCAGCATTTCAAATTCTTGTATTAATAGTATATTATAATTTTATTATTTCTGAAATACAATTGAATAAATAGGAGTCAAGTAACCTCTCAAATATACAATCCTCAAGCAAGAGCAAGGAGTGACAAAGGCAGCTTACCAGAAGTTCATGAGAAACTTCTCTACTTACTTTTGTGTTTCTATTTTAGTGATGCTTGCAACAGGAACCAACAAATGTGCGTATTGGGTATTTTCCATAATGTGCTTGAGAACTGGAAACCCGTTCGTGTAATACTGAGATATGATATAGAGATACTTAAATAATTGCATTTTCAAAATAATAGCTGTCATTTTTGTTACAGGTGGTAATTTCCTTTCACTGTAAATTCCTTATTTACTACTGACATTCTGGTCATTTGACTGTGATTTTTCCTAAAATTTTGCATGAAGCTGAATTTAGACTTCATACAACAAGCTGACATAGTAACAGTTCAGCAGCCTATTTAGCTTTGTTCTTAAGTCAATATAATAGATAATATAGTCAGTATTACAATTATACTCAATTCCGTAAGTATAATACAAGGAGCTTACAAGTTGGTGAACAATTTAGACAGTTGTTACTATATGCTCTCATGTTTAGATGTTTCTCTGTGTTTTAGAAAATAAGGCTTCACAATAGTTATACTTATCTCTTTTGATTAGCCAAATAAAAGGTAATGAATGTACAGCTAGTGTTTTACTTCAGACCTTATCAAGAATTAGCCTGCCAAAGCTGTTTCCACATTGACTTGACTTCCAGTCAGCAGCCCGACTAAACATAATGCAAATCAATATTCTTTGAGCTCTCTTTATCATGTTGCTAAGATTGTCTGTGAGAATAAGCTCATAAAACATGTCATAATAGAAGGCCTGGAACCTGAAGTCTTCCTACCCTCAGTATTCATTAAACCTCTTTGCTTCTCTTTCTTGCAAAAAGCATAATCACTAAGAGCTCTGCAGGAGCCTTTTCAGTCTCTGACTTTTAACATCGGAATGGGAAAGGAGTGAGGAGACAAACCTGAAAAATCCTGTCCAGTTTTCCATAAAATGTTAATGCTGCTTTTGAGTAGGAAGTGGAGTTTAATTTATATTTCACATAGATAAAGGGTATTAACTAATGCTTGGCCAGATCCTGCTCCTGTTGACATAAAGGGCAATTTATCAAAGTAATGATCACAAGCTATTTAAAGGCCAGACAAGCAAGGAGCTGGAGATCTCTGAGACCATACAGAGGAGAAGAAAATAAAGAACCTGGTTAACATTTTACATTGTGTATAAAGGCTAGTTTGGATTATAATTTCTCTCTTTAAATAAGTTCAGAACAAAGAGTTGGGCCTCTTTGGATATAGCAGCAAGCTGACAATGCATCTCCCAGGGCTTGGCTTTAATAGCTTTGAAAAATTTTAGAAGCATTCTCTTCCCTGGAAAGCTTTTCCTACTGTTAATTTTGGAGGTGATATGGATTTTCTCTGCTTAAAACCAGTGTACAACATCTAATCTGGTTAATTATGATGTTGTGCACATGAGAAACAAGGAGCCTAAAAGGTGGGTTACTAGATCTCCTGCCTCATTTAACTCACGTTTTAGTATTTTTTACCTCCATGTAGTAAATCTGATAAGTTTATAGAAAGAAATCATGATAGTTATTCAAACTCCTTTAGCTGTTCTTAAAAGAAAAGCTTTCCACATTTATGATAATCATAAAATAATAAAATGGTTTGGGTTGGAAGGGATCATTAAGATCATCTAGGTTCAACCCCTCTGCTATAGGCAGGGACACCACCCTCTAGACCAGGTTGCTCAGAGCCCCATTCAGCCTGTCCTTGAATGCTTCCAGGGAGAGGATATTCACAACTTCACTGGGCAATCTGTTTCAGTGTCTCACCACTCTCACTAAAAAGAATTTCTTTCTAATATCTAGTCTAAATCTACCCTCTTCCAGATTAAAACCACTTCCCCTTGTCCTGTTGCTACCTGCCCTTATAAAAGTTCCTCCCCAGCTTTCCTTCAGGCCCTCTTCAGGTACTGGAAGGCCACTATAAGGTCTCCTCGGAGTCTTCTCTTCTCCAGGCTGGAGAGCCCCAGCTCACTCAGCCTGCCCTTGTAGAGGAGGTGCTCCAACCCTCTGATCATCTTCATGGCCCTCCTCTGGACCTGCTCCAACAACTCCATGTTCTTCTTGTGTTGGAAGCTCTAGAACTGGACACAGTACTCCAGGTGGGGTCTCACAAGAGCAGAGCAGAGGGGCAGAATAATCTCCTTTGACCAGCTGATCACACTTCTCTTGATGCAACCCAGGATATTATGGGCCTTCTGGGCTGCAAGCACACACTGCTGGCTCATGTTGAATCTTCCACGAACCAACACTCCCAATTCCTTCTCCTCAGGTCTGCATTTTATAATTATCATCACAAAAGAGTTTACAAAGGTGTGAACTTACATTGACTCTTAATGTTAAAATACATTTTCAATAATCAAATCATTTCTTGAAAACATTTTCATGTTTAATCAAAATGAATTTTGATTTGAGATAGTTTAAAAGATGAAGGTAAAGGAAAATATTCTATAAATTATTTATGAGAGAAGAAACTGTCTCATTTTGCTCTTAAATTTATTTTGCTTCACTTCTATGTTTTTTTTTTTCTCTGTGAGATTGAATATATCTATGATTTCAAATTGTTCTTTTTCTTCTTTTTACAATTTTACTCTTTATATTCTTATCCTTCAGATTTTTTACCACAATTTCTAAAAATAACAGAATTATCAGTATGTTTTGAGGTCTTTCTAACTTTATAAACACTTTAAAATTCTTGACTAATTCTTACTAACATGCATGATATTCATTTGACTGAGAATTCAGAGAATATATTCTGCAATGCTGAAAAAGAAGTTATTAAAAACATTTTAAATTAGTCAATATCTTATAGATACTGACATTCCAATAACTCTGTAAACTTCTTACATTGATGCTGTCGAAAGAGACTGTGAATCAAAATGATATTTTTCTCTCAAAGAAGGTGGAACATTTTAAAACATCCGAATGTTTATTAGGCAAAAAGAATTTGTATCGCCCTGAGTAATGAAGTACACAGTTCATTGATATTAGGATTATAAGCATGAATATGGTTATCAGCAATCAAAGGAGCATATTAGCATGCTCGATACAATAATGACTCAAACAACTGTCTTTCTGGAGGAAAAAAGTAAAGAAGAAAACCTAGGGTACTTGGGCAGAAGACGTCCACCTAATTGTCCTTGTGCTCCCCACACTCTCTTCTCATATCAGACAGAGCTGCAGGGTTGTTAGAAATGAAATCGATGTGAATGATTTAAGTGTGCTGCAATCTATGCAGGACATCTTCACCCTCTTGAAGCCATGTGGAGTACTGACCTTGGTTGTGGCAGGTCACTGTTCAGCATCAGCCTGGCATAGTGCCTTCTCCTTGCTGCTTCTGTCACACTGATGATGACTAACATAGCAAGGAAAGAAAGGAGAGTGAAAAGACTTATTTGAAGCATTTTATTTCCAAATATTTCAGGGGATGCAGGAGAGAATGATGAAATATCATGCTTCCTTTAAGAGAAAAGGCCTGAAGAGAAGCTGAATGCTATTGAATGTATTCTCTGGAACACTTTGGAGTTGCCTGTGCACTTTCAAGACCAAAATAGAGAAAAAGTTCAGAGAAAAGAGCTCTGATTGTTCCTGGTCACTGATGAAGACAATCTTCTGCTTCAGATTTTAAAAATATTGTCATACTTGGCACCGTTCAATAACTCTAATTCGGCCATTAGATTCCTGTCACCTTTGCCCTTTCCTAATGATTGTGACAAAATGCTGTCTGCAATCAGCAAGATTCAATCGTTGTGGGAATAATTTGAATAAATAATCAAGTCTGCAGCTCATCCATCACCTTGACTGATTTCTCTATTCCCTGTTCACCTCTTTGTGACATTTGGCAGGTCACTTGATATAAAATATGCAAACAGTGAACTGAAATAGCCCAAGTCTGCTGCAATATGCTGACCGAATCTGTCACCTTAAGGTAGATATGTACCCTTGCATGGCAAAAACTATTTTTTTGTAGGCTTTCATTTCTGACCATATTTACAATTTTAGAGTGATATTTGTCCCTTTGGTATTCATTGAGTTTGTGCAGAGCTTGAACATGTAACTTACCTCACATGTACATGATGAATGCCCTGCTGTTTTAATGACATAAACACGAACAAATTTAATAAGGACAAATAGATCTAATATTATTTCACATCAAGGGTGCCTCCAAGTAAGATCACCTGGGTATTTCTGGGCTATTCAGGCAGTTTGTAGCACCCTGCTGTCTGCTTGCTCTCTGCCAGATTTCCGATCCTGGCTGTGTCCTGTGCAGTGGCCAATATACACCAATTCCCCTGCAGCCACTGCTGCAGGGCTCAGCCTGATGTGAAGGCACAAAGCTAAGCTGGAGTCGGTCAAAAATGGTGAGCTACAAATGGTGATGCTAAAACACAGGCATTTCTGCCAGCAGTGCTATGGTAAGGGGCTCCTCTAGCAGAAAGGCGGAATAAGAGCTGGGAATAGCAACCTCTAAAACAGCTAGAGCTCACTTGGAGGCTCTTGAAAATCAGTGTCTTGATATGGGCAAGGTGTCCTGAATTTCTACCTATGAGAACTACAGATAATTACTCTGTATTTTCACCCTTTACTTAGATCATTCTGCTGTTTCTGAGGTCCAGTCATGATGCATTTGTATTTCATAAAGCTCAACATCAAATCACTTTAGGATATGGGTCTTCTTCTGCTAACTTCTGTAG
The DNA here is from genome assembly GCF_987193195.1 of Phasianus colchicus. NCBI lineage: Eukaryota > Metazoa > Chordata > Aves > Galliformes > Phasianidae > Phasianus > Phasianus colchicus. The sequence goes on from NC_143436.1 coordinate 19,816,990, forward strand.
GAAAATGTACATAACTAGAGCCATGTTTACCCCATTGTCTAGTAGGAAAGTTTTACCACCTGCACAGGTGCTAGATTGTGTCAGTGAAAAAGCGTGAAGTACCAGAATGACAAACAATTAAAAGTTACCATACTACCTATCTCCAGAAATTGTCCTGATTCCAGAACTGAAGATTTGAAGTATGAAATCAGACTGGTTTAGGGGAGACAAAGACACTGACTTACATTTCTGGATGTAACTGGATGTAAAAATGACTTTTTTTCTCATAGCAAAGCAGACCTTGCTTTCTGACTCTCTGAGTGAGACCATCCAGCTGATTCCTTATCCAGTGAGTGGTCCATCCATCAAGTACAATAATAATAAATTAATGGAAAATATTGGATAATTAATTGGATAATATATTTTTACAAATCTTCACTACATAAAAAAGATACAAATATATGAAACAGAAAAATTATTCAATAATTTTATACAAATAAAACTATAATATTATGTTTTAAAGTAAATATTTCTTTAATCTTCAAAGTTTCCTTCCCCAGGTATTTCATGAATTATTAAAAAAAAAAAGGAAAGAAAAAAAAAACTTCTGTGAAGTTGTGTTCATAAAAGCAAACTAATAAGCTAGTAAAGTATGATATACATCATGAAACAAGTGATACTCATCGGTGGAAATCTTCATAAAAATGACATACACGTTTGTTTGACAAACACTTTATTGCATGTCTCACAGCTATTAAAAAATTCCCAGTTTAATTTTCGTTGTGTTTTAAACAGTCAATAGTAAAGATTGTATTCCCTAGATCTCTTACATTTTCATCTATACTCACAAAGAAAACTTAATTTTTTTCTGTTGTTTTATTTTTCATTTTATATGCAGAAACTAGTAACTTTTTACCCCAAGGCTGTTCTTACAATGTATAGAGACAAACTTTGAAGTAATCATATATATATATCACCCTCTCATAGGCCAAATAACTGAAGTAACGGAATGAATGTCAAGGGGCGCAATACATTCCATGTGGAGGAATCCAATTCCACATCTTTGCTTGATATGCACTTCCACTGCAGGCATCATTTTGTCATATTGCCCCTCTGCTGCCTTCTGGTCAGTGTGTCAGGACTGTTTAAAACCCTCAAGAGCGCCCATATGGGAACCTGCCTGCCACTCTACTCATGCCACTCTGCTTCTATTCTGGATGCTGATCAGACAGAAACAAAAAATAGAAACATAGCAGCTTACTACAAAGTCATCCCAGACATCCCAGACATGTACAAAACTATCTGAGGATCTTTCAGGACAAAATAGTCCTTTGTAGGCTTAACTGACTAAGGCTTTCTGGGTCACAGCGTTGAACAGGTACATGGCTTTTTCTCTGGCCATCATTTTCAACATATTGAAGCAGCTGAAATAGACTAAGTAGAAATAAAATAAGTTTGCAGACATAAAATGCTGGGTCCACAGTTTGAAATTCATGGAAATGCTTCAATTGATTTCAAGAGAGAAAAAATTATATCCCAAATGAGTAGTAAAATAATATATTCCTTGGAAGTGACCTTTTTTCTACAATGAATTACAAATAGCAGTAAAATGCACATGTCGAGAAGCTGGCTCTTTTCTATTTATTCTTACTGTACCTGCAAGTACCTGACCACCTTCCTCTAACGTGACGTGATTTAACATCTATCAAATTGTAGTTCCGTGGTTACTAGATTTACTTTTTACTACGTCACTTCAAGTATAAGTACAGAATGAAATACGACAGGAACAGGACAATCTTTCAGTTAGATTAGAAAAGAATCTATGAAAAGAACGTATAATATGTCATTTATGCTAAAGAATGGAGAACACTTGATCCAAGACAAAGTTAACTTGTCAGAAATTCAGGAGGAAATCTGAATTGACAGGCTGGTACATCAAACCAGTGCTATAGTGTAGCCACAGTGATCTTAAACTAGTACCAAGTACTCTTACACTGGATTTATTGTTCTATGGGCACTGAGACTCTTTTTATTCCTTTGAAAAAAATTAATGTAGGAATTAAAGATTTTAGTTAGTAAAAGAGGCAAAAAATGCAACGACAAGAAGCACTGCAAGAAAGTCAATAAAATATTTTATAGTTCATTCATCTGAAGTCTTTCAGCATCATATTGTAACTCTGTAATCCTTCATAGCAAAGCATTTTAAAGCTCAGTCAGGTGCTCCTGGCTTGATACCAGTAACTTTAAATGTTTGCTTTCTTAGATAATGATGCAGTGTTGAGAGAAGACAAACTGGAAAACATTACAGTTGTCCTAGAAAACAGATGATGGTACATACTAAATGTTCATATATAATTTCAGCTAGATAATTAATACTTGCAGCTTCTGCTGATGGAGTGCTTTCATTAGTCTGTAGCTCTCATTTTTTTGTTATGAAATACCATAAGCTTGTTCTTACAGATAGCAAAACAGAGTCAAAGATACTTAAATGGCTTGTTTAGTCCAATGCAGTGAGTCAACATTAGTGCCAAGAAGAAAAATAAGATCTTTCAAGTTTCCATGGTAGTGCATAGCCTGTTAAAAATATTGGTTCTCTGATCAAAATTGTATAACATGTTACAATGCCTCTCTTGGTCTCTGCTACCGCTTCCAACACACCAAACCTGAGTTATGTTTCAAAGATCCTTTACTTGTGTTTTCAGGATATTTACATAATTAAGTACAGAAATGAATATTTTTCCACACAACTGGTAAACCATATAATCAATAGTCTCTCCAACCTAGTGATCAGTGATGTTAAAGCAATGTGTATCTTGTCAGTTTTCTATAGGCGGATTGTAGCTGAATATGAAATTTTAGGGCAGGTTTCTGGGAATGAGAAAACCAAAAAGAATATCAGTTATACCTAAAAATGGTAGAACACTTCTGTGTTATTGTCTTTCTTGTGCTTGCTAATGTCAGGTTAGCTATTTTCTTAACAAACAGCCATTCTGGCACTTTGCTCAAATTCTGGGTACAAAATGAAAAATTTTGTTTGCTTCATGATGACTGCTCTTGTGGTTAGCTCCTTAAGAAGGAGAGAGACTGAGGAGGAACTGCAAAGAATGCCTGAAAAGAAAGGAGGGGAAAAAGAGAGAGAGAGAGTCACATGCTGAAAATTACTTAAATAAAATGTTTTTTCTTCTTAACAATGTAAGTCTCCATTATTTATATCATTTGGAAGCCAGTACACTAGACAGAAGGCAAGAGAATCAACACTGAAGTGAACACATCATTTAATGACCAAATTATGGTCTTACCAGTATAGCACAAGAACTCATGTGACTTCAAAGCAGTTGTTTTCACTCTTTATTTTTAATCCAGATTACTTCAGAGCTCATATTTACAAATCCAACTCTTCAAACAGTTGGAGTTCATTAAAGGGATCAAAAACTTTGTAATGAAAGTAGTAGCCATGGTTAAGAACAGACAGGAGCATTTGAATCCATCTGTGCTACAGAAGTAAAAAAAATCTTGCAAACCATACCCTTAGAGAAATACTTTTTATAAGCTTTTCCTCTAGTTTCTTGTTTTATTAGTTATTATTAAAATAATAATAATAATAATAATAATAAACCTGCTACTTTCAGAACATATAATCAGTATTTTCTGAAATAAATAATTAAAGCCATACTACAGAAGGCACTGCATTTCTCTCTGAAGAAAAGTCACACAACTGTCCTCAGCTACTGTAGATATTCTTTTTATTATGCCCATTCTGGAACTCCTCTATATAGGAAATGATAAAAGAAGATCTCAAGAAATATTTATTTTCAGCAAAATCCTGAAATTTCTACTATCTCAACTACTTGTGCAAAACTGTTGCTGATAGGATTGTCAGCACCAGGAAATTATTTTATCTCTGTCCAGAAAACAAATGATCACAGATGGAAAGTACTATAACCTTGGAGACTGGGATAAGTTTTTTCAACCAGAATACAATTCATCATGATAAAGTTGGCTTCAGACAGCATTTTTAATGAAGCTTTGCATATGAAGTTAATGTTAGTGTATAAGGTGTAGGCATGATGAACACAGCAGCTACACAAAGAAGTGATACTCTTCAGAAATAAGTTTTATTCTAGACAGTGAACTCACATAAACAATTTCAGTCAAAAATTATCTGTGATGTTCTGCTGGCAAAGGTATATATAAATTGAAAACCTTAACTTCTGCCACCAGAACATTCCCATTTCTTTTAGAATAAAGATATCAAGAATATTGAAAATGAAAACGGTGCTAAACAAATGAAACTAATTATATTTTATACAACATTCAAATTATATTTTACACCAACTGCTACTAAACTCAGAAGGGTTCATGATTTTATATGTAATAAAAACATTTTTTTCAAAATGTGTCCTCATGTTGTCCACTAGTACACCATTGTCATTAAAAAAATATTAAAAATAAATTTATACTGTGTATTATGTAACCCATGGTACTGTATGAAAAATATTTTAATTGTAATTTATCAATATACAGCAATATGGGGCTAAAATCTTAAAATGATTATATATATGCCCATCTAGATATATGTAATATATCTAGATTAATATTTACTCAAATTTTTGGCCTCATATTCTCTATCAATGTCAGTACAAACTGCCCATATTTGTCCTCGAAAATATCTTCCTAAAATCTTTTATTTCCATTTTGTTCTTTACAGAAGGTGGTAACTTAAAGTAAAGAAATCTGTGCGCATCTCTCATCAGGAGGAGCAGTGTTCAGTTTCCCACTGATTTATTTTGGCCTTCAACCCCAATTCCTATATACTCTCCTCATGAAGAGATAGATGTGGAAAGGACTTTCAGAGGTTATCTAGTCCAAGGTGGGATGCACACAATTTACGTCACTACTGACATTCATTGAAAACAAGTGTGATTCCATATTCTCTTTGTACAAGCCACTTCAATACTTACTTTTGCATCTGAGAAGTATCTTCCCAAGGACTATATTAGATCTATACTATTGCAAACACTCTAAATTGTATCTACGTTGGATAAGGAGAACAAATTATTTCCTCTCAGCTTTCAACAGTCTTTCATACTTTATGATTATTATCATATCTTAATTCAGTCTTTTCTTTATTCTGAGCAAGTCTGTTTTCTTCAGTATTTCCTGGCAGAGTGTACCTTGCAATAGTCCTTGCTGCTCACCTCTGGACTGCCAATCCATTGCCAGTGTCTCAGACCAGATATATTAATCCAACTAGTCTTAGCCAACAATGGGTCGGATGGAGAAATTATATGTGCTTCGCAGTCCGTGCTCTTGTTTATAAATCTTTGGATTAAATATTAAATCTGTCTTTTTTTTTTTTTTTTTTTTTTTTTTTTTTTTTTACGATAGTTGAATTTTATTCAGTTTATGATCCAACAACCTAGATCTTTCCTTAAAAATCCTACTATACCAGTTGTTCTGCATATGCTTTGTTTGTCAGTTTGTTCAGTGTATCTTTCCAGCTAAGTTCAGAGACTGCAGATTAATGACAAACACAGTGGTGCAATTTTTTAGCTATTTTTGTGTAGAGTTTCCCCTAGACCTGATTTCCTTAGCTAGTTAATGGGAATGCCACATGATAGAGAAACAAGAACTATTAGAGTCAATCTACATTACAACTCCTGCTTTTCTTCTGTCCACAAGATCTGTAACCTTATCATAGAGTAAATTTAGATTGATTTGATGCAATACGTTCTTGACAAATCTCTGTTGGCTGTTGTTCATCTCCCTTGTTATCTTAAAGGTGCTTACAGATAGTTTGATTATTCGTCAAAGCATTTTTCCAGAAACTTAAGTTCAACCAGTTCATCTGTAATTCTCTTTCTACATTTCTTTTGTTCTCTCTCTTCCCATTTTTTTTCCTCTGTCTCTTTCTTTCCTCATGTTAATTAAACTAGGCATTCTGATTACCTTTTCTGACATACTGAGAACTCATTCCTTTCCCCAGGTTGACAAAGAGAATATCAACAGGTGGGATGTGAAGCAGAGAGGTGTTAAACGCTGTTCCAGTCACGCTCAATTTAGTTCACTGTTAGGAGTCCAAAGTATCATTAAACTGGTGCTGTGTATTGACCGTCTTACTGCAGCTGAAGCCTTAACGCAATGAAAAAACAGAAGGCAATTCTGTCTCGTGGTTACGTCTATGACTAGAATTTCCTCCACTTAGTAGTGAATCAACTTCCCACTGGATTTTCCACACGCTAATAATGTATTTACAGATGTTTTCCCTTTCCTCTTTGTGCTCTTTTCTGGTTGTACTGTATTTAAGGGCTTAGCTTTTCTAATTTTGTCCATACATACTTAAGCTGTTCTTTTATTCTTGTCCTGATGATATACTGACCTAGTTTCCACTTTCTTCATGCTCCCTTTTTGTGTTTGAGATTAATAAAGAGCAGAAGATTTAGCCACGCTGATCTCTTGCATAAGAATAGTTTGTGATTGTGATCTTAATAGTGTTTCTGTGAGGAACTGCCAAATTTCCTTTTTTCTTTAGCCTTATTTCTCAGGAGAACTAACCTCATAATTCTCTGAGGGCAGAGTTTTTCTCAGAAGCTTTTAAGTCCATTTATTTTTCATAACTTGTATTTAAAACAATCTGGCCTGCTTTATATGAGACAAACGGGACATAATGTCTAAATAAAAACATTCTGGATCAAGTCTATGAATAAAAGTCAGCTGTTGACTGTGAAATAAATCTTCAGTATCCATTTCTTCAAGTACTCTTTGACTTTAAAATGTTGGAGCACATCTCAGAAGTAAAACAAGAAATTTTGAATCACAAATTTCTCAATTTCATAGTAAGAATGAACAAATTTTAGCTCTCCCTTTCAACAAGTCCTAAGAAGTCAGTTTTACAAGGAAGAATGAGAAAAGTTGGCTTGTTGCAGAAAATGACTCAATACAACTCTGCTATTTATGTTATACAATACTTATGTCTTACATTAAGAAATCTCTCTATGAGCTACACAGGAGAAAGAATATCTGACACTGTGATGAGTCAGAAAACAGATGAATCTGGTTATCTTTGGTTTCAATTAAGTCTGCATATAGAATATTTGTAGGTGTGAACATTTATGGTGCTCTTGTAATTTTTTTTACTGTGATTGAACCCCGAGTGTTTAAAAAGATCATAGTGTGAAGCATGAAATATATGACATATACTATGGATGAACCTAAAAATTAATAAAAAATGTCTGTTGCAATGATACTTTATTATATTATAGGAGTAATCACTTTAAATATGCACTTCTATGAGTTGCACATATGTAAATAATCACCAGGTATGTACTTTTTGTGAGATCTTTAAATTATCTTGACCTGTAAGATAAACTGTTGACCATGACAAAACAAAGGTCAAGATTTTCCTCAAGGGACATTAAATCTTTGCTCACTGAAGTATAGTCAATTAAATGTAAAAACTAACTTAATGTAATGTTAATATGGCTATCACAGGTCCTGGAAAATAAAGCTATTTCATGGGGAGGGTTTTTTTTTTCCCATTCAGTTCTCCTGGTTGTTTTGCAGATCAGGACCAACTTACTGTAATGAAAAGAAAAAAATAGATTCTGTTAACATGGTACTAATGAGCAATCAAATCTTAAACAATTATTTATAAAATGTTAATCTCATCCTTACAATAGAAGAGTTGCCATTCATGAAATTTGACTGAAGATCTGTCTTTGTACGTGCAATGGAGATTTGGTTTACAGAATCACAGATTTACAGAATCACAGAATCACAGAATGGCCAGGGTTGGAAGGGACCTCAAGGATCATTAATCTCCAACCCCCGTGCCACATGCAGGGCCATAAAACTCCCCATTTAGTACTAGACCAGGCTGCCCAGAACCCCATCCAATCTGGCCTTGAACACCACCAGGGACGGGGCATCCACAACCTCTCTGGGCAGCCTGTTCACCACTCTCTCTGTACAGAATTTCCCCCTGACATCCAACCTAAATCTTCCTTCCCACAACTTAAAACCATTTCCCCTTGTCCTGCAGTTATCTACCCTTTCAAAGAGTTGGTTTCCCTCCTGTTAGTAGGCTCCCTTTAGGTACTGAAAGGCTGCAATGAGGTCACCCCGCAGCCTTCTTTTCTCCAGGCTGAACAAGCCCAGCTCCCTCAGCCTGTCTTCATAGGGGAGGTGCTCCAGTCCCCTGATCATCTCTGTGGCCCTCCTCTGGACCCTCTCCAACAGCTCCCTGTCTTTCTTGTACTGGGGGCTCCGGACCTTGCCACAGTACTCCAGATGAAGTAGATCTCCAGAGATCTACTCACAAGAGCGGAGTAGAGGGGATAATCAGCTCCCTGTCCCTGCTGGCCACCCCTCTTCTGATGGAGCCCAGGATAACATTTGCTTTCTAAGCTGCAAGAGCACGCTGCTGGCTAATGCTAAACTTTTCATTCATCAGGACCCCAGGTCTTTCTCTGCAGGGCTGCTCTCAAGGACTGCTCCTTCCAGTCTGTATAGATGCCTGGGATTCCTCCGTCCCAAGTGCAAAACCTTGCACTTTGCCGTGTTGAACCTCATTAGGTTCACCCAGGCCCACCTTTCTAGCCTCTCGAGGTCCCTCTGAATGGCATCCCTTCCTTCCACCATGTCAACCAAACCACTCAGCTTGGTGTCATCAGCAAACTTGCTGAGGGTGCACTCGATTCCGCCATCTATGTAATTGATAAAGATGTTAAAGAGCACCGGTCCCAAGACAGACCCCTGGGGGACGCTGCTCATTACCGGCCTCCATCTGGACGCAGAATCATTGATGACCACCTTCTATCTGCGTCCTTTCAACCAATTTCTTATCCATCGAGTGCTTCACCCATCAAATCCACATGCCTCTAATTTGGAGATAAGGATGTGGTGGGGGACCACGTCAAAGGTCTTGCTCAAGTCCAGGTTTAGCCATTTAGCTCTGCTCCCTGCCTGAAGCTCTACTCAGTCAGGTTCTGAGGTTTGGAAATAAGTGATGGTTTATCTTCAGCTCATTATGTCACAGTCCTCTTCTGGGGAGTCCAGTCTATCTGATTTTAGTTTCCTTTGATAGAAATCCACAAAGTATTTGGAAAATGATAACAACACATTTGGAAAGGCTGTAAAAGAAGAACAGAAGATATCATAAAGGACAATGATATGAGGGATAGACTAGGACAACTAAGAGAAGTCTCTGACTGTAGGAGATTCAATGAATATAGTTCAAAGTATTAATCACCCCTTGTACACATGCTGGGAGCTGTATATCAGTTTCCTTTGCCTTGGTACCCAGTGTCAACAGCCTACAAAGCTGAGCGTATGTCTTGGCCTCACAGCCTTCTTTCCTAAGAGAGTTTTCTATTTTCATCTGAAGATTCAGAAAAAGTCTAGCAGTGGTCTTCATATAGTTTAAGTTCCCGCAATGTTTTTTATTGTTCAAAGTAATTTATTGTTCAGTTTATAAGCTTATAATACTAAGTGTCTTCCAAACTGCTTCAGTAGTTCTCTACAGTTAAGTAAAAACCTGAACATGCAAATAATTACTACAGTTGTTTGTGACAATATATGTATGACTCATTAGACACTGCAAAGGTCCTTTTTCAAATGTATAGACATCTATTTTGCATAAATCCCCAAGCTTACATACATAAGTACTTAATTATTTGGAATGGTATCAAGTGGTACTTAAATTGAACTCTTCAAAACTTCTGCGCATAATGTGGTTGTCTAGATTTTCTCTTGATTAATGTAAGCAGAATCTCTAGATGATGCCAGAGATGATTCCATCCTATGCTAAGTGCCTAAAATAACTGAAATGAATTGCCTTTGGAAACAGTTATCTTTATTGACTATAGATGGGCCATAAGCAGCAGCACAACACTATGAAATCTCATGTTGTCTACAGTGAGAAAACTGGCTTAGGACTTCTATGACTGGCCATTCCAACCATGCACTTATTTACATGTGAAATTATCTAAGCTACACAGCTTAGCTAATGGTCAAAATGACCATTCTTGAGGAAAAGGAAGATATTTCTAACCCTATTCTGCAGAGGTATTACAGCTCCAGTAACACATATATTAGCAACACAGTGACAGAGCTAGAGAGAAAGAGCAGAATCATCTTAAATGAGACCCGTAGCAGGTGATAAACCAGTTTAATTATCTGTTTAGATAGAATGCCTCTTATAGCTGGGTAAAATGAGATTAAATATGTATTGCTGAGTATTGCTTATATATAACTTTCTAAAAATTAGTTTTTTGTTCAAAACTAAAAATTGTGAAGTTAGTAACATTTAGAAACTTGCTAATAAATCACTAGTTTTGCTTTTTTACACCTCTTATTTTTATGTTTGTTTTTCTTTTTTTTCCACATAGGTACATGCAGGAACTGCACAATTACAGCAAGATAAAAACTAATGTAATCATCAGGGCCAAAAAAATGAATAGAGGAAGTTTTCCAGTTAAAACAGTCTTTGGGATAAGTTGACAGGATTCTAAGCACAATGATTTTTATTGGATTAGCAAATAAATTATAATACAAAAGCTTTTTAGAGCTCACAATTGAAACAGAAACTGCAGAAGTCTGTAAAGTTATAATTGGTTTGTCTAATTAAATCAGATAGTAAAATATTGAGTATCACAACCTCTTCTAAAGACTGGCTATTAAACAGGCATTTTTTATGGGATTCATCTTCTGATTGATGAGATTAATCTCACCAAGCTTTAAATATCTGCTTAGTAGGAATCTACATTTGAGGTAGTCACTCTGATGTCATGTGATAAAGTGATTTATCACTTTATTTCAGTGATTAAAAAAAGCCAATTCTGAGTACAATTCATTGGATTTATTTGTTTGCCTACTTTGACATGAGGTGAATAGCACCCATGAAGAACATATTTTTAATCCACGCATTATAAAAAAAGCATAGAGAAAAAAGGTCAGACATTTATGTTGACATTGTAGAGCTCTAAGTTTGGTCTTGTTTATTTACATATCCCACAGAACATAACTTTCATAAGCCTTATTTACTTCAGTTACTGAAATCACTCATTGGGTGAACAGTGGTCTGTTTTAAGGTAAATCTGAGGGAGAATCGTGGCCAAAAAAAACCAACAACCACGAAGTCAGAAATGCTAAGGAATTAGTTGGCATAGGGATGTCATGCAGGTAGGGCTCAAGGTGGGCAGCTTTCTGAGTGCTAGGAGCAGTACTCTGTTGCACCTTCTACAGCAAAAGGATGATCTGCAAGAAGCAATTAAAAGTCTACATAGTATTAGAGGGGATGAGAGAGAGAGACAGATAGGTTGTTTAATCACAGAATCAGATAATTGCAGGGGTTGGAACAGATCTCAAGGGATCATCAAGTCCAACCCCCCTGCTGAAGCAGGTACTCTACAATAAATCACATTGTAAGCACCCAGACAGGTCTCGAATGTTTCCATAGGAGACTGCACAAACTCTCTAGGCAAACTGTTCCAGTGCTCCATCACCCTTACCATAAAGTTCTTCTGCATGCTCGTATGGAACTTCCTGTTTTCAGAATTTAAGCCATTTCTCCTTGTCCTATCACTACATGCTGCTGAGAAGAACCTGGTCTCAACCATTTGCCTCCCACCTTCCTTAGATATTTATAAATATTGATCAGATCCCCTGTCTTTTTTTCCCCATGCTGAACAGACCCAGATTACTCAGCCTTTCCTCATAAGGGAGATGCCTCAGGAACTTTATCATCTTTGTGGTCCTTTGTTGGACTCTTTCTAGGAGATCCCTATCTGTTTTGAACAGGGGAGCCCAGAACTGGACACAGTGCTCCAGATGCGGCCTCACCAGTGCAGAGCAGAGGGAGAGGGGGGAGCATCACCTCCCTTAACCTGCTAGCCATGCTCTTTTTAATGCACCCCAGGATACCACTGGCCTTCTTGGCCACAAAGGCACACTGCTGGCTCACAGACAACCTGTTGTCCACCACAACACCCAGGACCTTCTCATCAGAGTTGTTCTTCAGCAGGTCATCCCCTAACCTGTACTAATGCATGCGGTTATTCCTCCCCAGGTACAAGGCTCTACACTTGCTCTTGTTAAATCTTACCAGGTTCCTTCCCACCCAACTCTGCAGTCTGTCCAGGACTTGCTGAATGGCAGCAAAGCCTTCTGGTGTGTCAGTGACTCCTTCCAGTTTTGCATTATCAGCAAAATTGCTGAAGGTGGTCTCTATCCCTTCATTCAAGGCGTTGATGAAGATCTTGAACAAGACCAGACCTAGCACCAATCCCTGAGGAATGCAGCTAGTTAAATGCCTCTGTCCAGACTCTGCACATCTGATGACAACCCTCTGAGCTCAGCCAGTCAGCCTTTTCTCAATCCATCTCGCCATCCACTCATTTATCTCACACTTTCTAAGTTTCATAACAAGGATGTTGTGGGAGACAATGTCAAATACCTTGCATAAATCAAGGGAGACAACATCTACTGCTCTTTCCCCACCTACTCAGCCATGGCATCATAGAAGGCTACCAGGTTTGTTGAGTATAATTCCTGCAGTGGACAACACTGAGAAGGATGTACTTTGGTACATGCTGACACACAACAGCAGGGCTTCGCTTCAGTTCCTACCCTCTAGCTTAGTTAGCAAAAACAGGTAAGAAGCTCTTGCAGCTATAGACACCTGTAACACCCATGACCAAGATCTGCAAGATGAAGTTTGATGTAACAACAAAGGCCTAGTAATACATCTGGAAGTACCTGTTTCAAATGTGAGCATCTATATCAATTAATATAATACATCCATCATTATTTATTGCATTTTTTTTTTTCTCAAAGGTTTTTCTTTATCAGCTCCCTATCCAGTTTAACAGAGATGATTCATTCATTAAATTAAACTCTTAACTATACTAATAGTCATTTGTAAGTCTGGTTCAGTACCAAGTCTAAAAGTACATTCTTCTCACTGTCAAAGTAATTATTATAATTTACCATTTTTAGTGAGATGGTGGCTTAAATTTTCATTCACTGATTAGGACCTTATTGTCCTAGTCACTCTACTAACACCGACCAAAATAACAAGCTTGCACAAATCTGTAACTTAGTTTAGAAATAATTCCACTTAAATGCACAGTAGGCATGTCAAGAAGTGGCTGTTTTACCTTTCCTCTATACATATCTTAAGTCTACATTGAAGTGAAGTTTTTCTTAAGCCCAGAATAGAAGACCTTGAACACGTATTAAAAGTAAAGCTATTAACAGCAAGGAAAAAAACAACTTTTTAACCCATTCTCCTATTAAACAAAAGAAAACCTAAAACAAGTCCAGTATTATTCCATACCTACACAGATGCAGGAGAATATATCTTCTGCTTTTTTACATACTGAATTAGGAAAAGCTTTTACTGGTTAATTCAAGATGTCTAGTCACATCAAGAATGTATCTCAAAGAATTTGTATTTCCTCTTACGCTGCATCCTGAAATTTGTGGGTAGAGTGTGCTTCCAATAGCTTGGAGCAGAGCTCTGTAAAATTACTTCCTCAAAATCAGTGATTTCAGTAATTATTGTCCAGTAACACTGAGAGGATTTGCCTATACAAAGGCAGCAGCTATTCCTCAGTCTTTCTCAATAATCTATTATTGAGATTTATAATTCACAGACAACAAGACTGACTGGAAGTTTCACAGCTGGATTGAAAGAGAAGGGGTAACAGAAGTGCACTTCAGAAATTCTCAGGAATTTGACAGGACAAAACAAATGTATTTTATCTACTTATCTACGGAATGGGAGAGAAAAAGTGTGTTCTTAATATTGGTTGATTTTATATCTAAAGTTAAAAATATGATTGTAAAAGGAAATGGAGGAACTTCTGTGAGAAAGACTTTTTTAGGAATATTTTTATACTAAAAAATGAGATGAAGAAAAAGAAGAACACAGCATGGAAATTAAAGGTTTCTCACACACTTATGAGTCTCAATATTTCCACAGTAAAAAGATAATTTTAAAGAAATTTAGAGAAGGGTTCTGATAAAGCTGAATTAAGCTGAGTGCTCTGTCTAGCAACTTTCATCAGAATGGATGCTTCATTCTTTGTGTGGGCCACATAAAATCTTTCTACAAAGTAACTTCATATGAAAACAAAAACTGAGCTTAGTCTTGCAACATAATTTTGGACCAGGAGTATTTCTTTTTCCTTAATTGAGAAAACAAATCAAGTGTTTCACAAAAGTAATTAATGTAGAGGGAATGGAAATATATATTGTCCTCTATAGATCAAATCATATTAGGAAAGTGAAATTAATTAACTGTATTTATTAAATAGAATAAAAAACTTCATCTTCCTCAGTGAAGTCATTACCACTTTAAAAAAAAAAAATCATGTAGCCAATATACTTAGTTGTTGGTTTTGGAAATATCATTTGTGATCCAGTGAATGCTGTGCTCTTATTCAGCAATGGAAATTTTCCTCTGTGTCGTTAGCTTAGATGAGCCATTATGTGGGAATATTTACCACAGGTAGGTATGTGCTATTAATCCTGTGCTCAGGGTGGAAATTATGGTAATTTTCTTTAATAAGTGATAAATAGCAAACTTTATCCACTCTTTTTCCTGAATGAGACTTGCTATGTTTATGATAAAAACAGAAAATAATTTCATGAAAAGGCTACTATGGTAGCAGAAGCTATTCTTAGCTAGTCAGCATTATCTGCAGAAACAGACTGATTCACTTTGATTGCCACTCAGCAGGACTGAAGGTAGAAGTCATATGTAAATAGATGGGCTAGAAATGGATGCTTGTATTCATTAATCTTTCATTAGACTCAATCTCAAAATTACTCAAAGGTTTTACAAGGACTTTTCAAACTCTAATTTGGCCCCTGGCCTTTAAACAAAATGAAAGCTATTGATTGATGTTCTGGCCAGGATGCAAATGAGCCCATCAGTTCCTGAACCAGCCTTTATTGGTTTAGATGCACTTTCTTATATCTGAACAGGAAAGCTACTTGGAAATGAAAAAAAAAATTATAAAGCTTCATATTAACTAATACTATGTTAAATTAAATGTGTTCTGTTGTTCTCGGTAACTTGTAAAAATTTAATTCATTGCCTTTTATATTCTTAAAATGAGAAAAAAAATGAAAGACATATCTGAGATGTATAAATATATCTTTTCCTAATTAATTTTTAAGACACTAGTACTCTGTGTTCCCCTACCCTGAAAAGCATAGACTTCTGGATGTGATAGAACTTGTATCAATATTTCCTATGGAATGATCCATCTTTCTAAAGTAAATATTGCTGTCCCCCCTACCTTAAAAGGACAGAAAAAGTGTCTTCAAATTTAAAGCTTCAGATTTGAATATTATTTTGATATTTTCTGTAGTGAAGTGTTAGCATTATTTTATTTTAAGAAGATATAGAGTTCCTCTATCTCCACTCTAATAGCAGGGCAATAAAAAGGCCCTGAGAAATGCAAGACCTAGGTTCCCAGTCCATCCCTGTTTGAGTAGGTTTAATCCCCCTTTTCTAGGGAATACCCATCCATCAGTCCCTGGGATTATCTCAATTGCATAACAGCTACAGTGGAGACATGAATTCATGGGCATGGTGGTGATTGGTTGATGGCTGGACTGGATGATCTTAGAGGTCACCTTAATAACTCTGTGATCCTAAGGTGCTGTGAAGAAAAACTGAGGAAGCTGAGTTTGCCCATCCTGGAGAGGCAATGGCTTTGTGAGGACTCTCAGCAGGACTCTGATGTTTGCCACATTATATTCTGGAAAGAGAAGATAATGACATTCATATGTGAATCATCTATTTTTCATTTGGAAAAGGACAGCAGGTCAGACCAAGAAATAAAGAGTAATATTTATTTGATCTAATGTAGTGGTTTACTCATCCCAGATTACTTCAGGTCAAAGTTTTTATGCTTTTGTCTGAAAACAGGAATGTTCTTCAGATATCAGTTGCTTAAAAGTAAAATTCACTAAAACTTGTCAGTATTTTACATGAAACTGAGAACTGAGTTTATTAGAACTTCAATTTTCCACTGGAAAAACAAAAACAAAAACAAAAACAAAAACAAAAAAAACCTAATTAAAAATGTCAAGCAAAACTTGTAAAACCCTGTTTGAACTTTGAGTCCGAAAGCTTCAACAGTATGGTAATGCACATGGTGGTAAGATTTGCAACAAAAACTTAAAAGAATTTTAACTTTGTTCTTAGTGAAAAACATTGTATTGTCTTTATTCACATAGAGTTCAATTAAAAACAATATTTTCAAAAAAAAAAAAAAAAAGTCAAGAAAAAATGTTGTCAATTCAGTAGATCAAGCAAATTTAAGCTTGAAGTTGCTAAGAGAAAATGGCAGAGGTGTAGTAATACAGTAGTAAAACCAGGATTACAAAAGCGAGATTTAGAATCACTGTAATTTAGTAAATGTGTGTGTATAAACATACATATGTATGTATGTATGTATATGAGATATTCAGTGAACTTTAATCACTCATTGTTGTAATATTCTATTGCAAATCAAAGTCAAACATGCAATGATGGAACACATGGGAACACAAAATAAAATAACAGTTACTAAAACATTGCTGGCAACATCACAGTGCTTTGAGGCTTTTATTTTCATTTGCTGAAAATAAAGAAGTTCACCAGGCACAAAAAACCCTGAAGTTTGTGATATATTATGAATACATTTGGTATTGGAGAACTGTATTTCTGTAAGTGAAAATAACAAAATAGAAAATATCTTCATGACATGAAACAGGTTTTTGTTTGTTTGTTAGTTTGTTTTGATTTGATTTGTTTTGTTGTTTTTTCCTTAATATATCTGCTGTCCTGCAGTTTGATGTCAGTACTTTTGATCTTGGTAGGGTCTTATGTAACAGATAATTTATCTGAAGCCTAATAGTTTTGTGATTTTTTGCCACCTGAAGTTACTTTTCTTCTGTTGAAAAACATTCTGCTGAACAATTGAAAGCATCTGAGTGGTTGTATGCATCTGATCCGCATAAAAGTTAACATGATCCAAACCATTGCCATGCACTACAAAGGTGGAAAAGAAGTCTACCCTAACCAGATACATGCAGTGATTGTGAGAATATTTCCTTATTCTTTAGCCTCTTAAGTCTTTTATATATATATATATAAGGGCTACAGAAACTGACTATTTCTTGTCTGAGTAGTCAGATTTTCTCAGGAAGGCTGGCAGAAGCTGTCAGTTAGTGCTCATCCTATACCTGTGCTGTGCATAGCTTTGGTTTGCAGAGCAGTTGAGCTGGCCTCCTTCCACAGCACTCAAAATTCATTTTGGCTCCAGGGTGTGTTTTTCTGTTAATCAGTTGCCAATCCATTCTATAAATCTTTCCAGCCTATTTTATATAAAAGTTTCCAGTCTAGAAAAGCAGGGCTCTATAGGCTGTTTCCAGACTTGTTGTCTCAGTTATGTTGGCAGGATCCCAGGCTGTGCACATGAAGGAGTAGAAAGCTTGCTCATAAAAGGGAGAAAGGAGGTAGGAAAGAAGAAAACTTATGTGAGATAGCTATCTACCACTGAAGAACATGGATTTGAAGGGTGGACTATTCAATAGATAAGGAATTGTTTGGATAGTCATAGCCAGAGGACTTGTGGTCAGTGGTCTATGTCCAGCTGGAGACAAGTGATGAGTGGTGTCCCCAATGAGTCTGTCTTGGGACTGGTGCTCTTCAGCATCTTTATCAGTGACCCAGACAGTGGTGCTGAGTGTACCTTCAGCGAGTTTACTGATGACACTGAGTGGTGCAGTTGATACAGCAGGAAGGGATGTCATCCAAAGGACATGTACAGTTCTTGAAATGTGGGTCCACAAGAACCTAATCAGATTCAATAAAGCCAAGTGCAAGTATCAGGGTGATCCCAGATATATGTACAGACTGGGAGAATAACTTATTGAGAGTAGCTCTGTGGAGAAGGATGAATGAAAAGCTTGATGAGAGTCAGCTGTGTGCGCTTGCAGCCAGAAAGGCCAACTGTGATTGATCCTTTCTACTCTGACATTGTGAGGCCCTATATGGATTACTGCATCCAGGTCTGGGACACTGAACACAAGAAAAACATGGAGCTGTAGGAGCATGTCCAGAGGATAGCAACAAAGATGATCAGAGGGATGGAGCACTTCTCTTATGATAAAAATTTGAGAGAGCTAGACTTGTTCAGCTGGGAGAAGGCTCTGAGGAGACCTCGATGTGATCTTCCAGTACTTAAAAGAGGCTTATAAGCAGGAGGGGGACTGTCTTTTTCATGGTGTTATAGTGACAGGATAAAGGAAAATGGTTTTAAAGTAAAAAAGGGGAGATTCAGTTTAGATATTAGGAGGAAATTCTTTACTTAGAGAGTGGTGAGGCACTGGAACAGATTGCCCAAAGAAGCTGTGGGTGCCACATTCCTTGAGATGTTCAAGGACAGATTGGATGGGGCCCTGGGCAGCCTAATCTAGTGGGTGGCAACACTGCCCATGGCTGAGGGATTGGGTCATAATGATCTTTAAGGTCCCTTCCAATACAAACCATTCTATAATTCTAAAGGAGTTGGTGTAACCTTGAAATTGGGTAGGACCATACAGAACAGAATAGGGTGAAGGAGACATCAGTAGTCAAGGAAGAATTTTTCAAGGTGGCAGTCCACCCCTCCTTCCCAGCAGAGTCCAGTGGCGGAGATGGCGGTGTCACCGTCTCCTCTAGCCCAGAAGGCTGCTGTTTCATTCACAGTCACTTCTAGAGACAAGCAAAGAGATCATTACTACCAGTGCTGGAAATCTTCACAATCTGCTAAACAGATTAGGTAAAATGCCTGTGCAAAATACACTGTAGTGACTGAAGCAGTGAATTGTTATTTGAGGTCTCTTTAATAACTTTATATAACAGCGTGTTATAGTTCTGCAAGAACAGCCATCCCAAAAAGTACAAGATATCAGATGGTTCTGCCTTCTACATCTTCAGGGCATTAGTAGCGTTAAGATCAGAATTATTCTTCTGTTCACATAGCAAAAGTATTCAGCTCAAACTTTCTGTAGGAAATAAGCTCTTTAAAGCCAAGAAGGAACATGAAAAATTTCAGGCTTCAAGTAATTTGCCTGAGATGCATATAGTATATATCAAACAAGGATAGATCATAATGCTTATAGTGGGAAGTGTAACTGCCTCAGTGTACTGCTTTCTCTTTGTGAATGGCAAAACAAACACAGTAGCCACTCTTAAATTTCAGCGAAATAACACAAGCTGAATATCCCTTTTTCTATAATAATCTATAATATTTTTTTTAATCATTGCTCCATTTAAAAATGATTTTTAAGTTTTCCTTCTCACTACATTCCTCTGAGAAAAGTAAAAATAAATAAATGTCCTCTGCATTTATTCAAAAATCTGGATAGTAATCTTTGTGTTGCTTTTGCTGTTGTGTTGCTTGTCACCCAGTGCTACTCAGCTGGTGGAAAACTTGTTCAATCATGCATCAAATTCAGGATATAGAAATGAATAGAAATAATAATTATGTTTCAGCAAACATTTTACTTAATTTTTTTTCTCTTCCTTTTTTCTTCTTTTCCAAATATGTCATCTTACAAAGCCTGATCGTTTGAATATTATTTTTTGCAAAACAAGCATGAGAAGATGTAAACAACACTGAAGTGACATTTTCCTGACTCAGTGCTCACAGGATACAGAGGAGAACATTCACAGAAAATCTGATGACTCTGTGGATGACTATGCCAGCAAAACACATTTCATTGTCCTCTCAAAAGCTATATGCTCATTTTGATACCCAGCACGACAAGACAGTTTGCCTTCACAGTCAGCTAAATTCACAGAACAGGAATGAATATTAACTCAGGAAAAATGCTGTCATTTTAGGAATGTAAAGAAATATCTTAAAACGTCTTCACTTACAGGATAGTCTGGATTAGACATGAGGGCATGGTTATGATTTATGAAGCATTCCTGAAAGTGAGGGCACACTGAGGTAAAAGCAAAACCCTTTTATATATACTAAAAGACAGGTCAATGGTTTCATAACAGTTATGGAGGGTCCAGGTGTCCAGGAGCACTGAAGTTTCCTTGAAAATGAGAACAGGCTCCATCACACTACTTGATCCTACCTGGAAGTCTAATATACCTAGTTTTCTACATTACTCAAGAGATACAGGTAGATTAGCACAAATAAGATTGGCCCAAGGAAGACTAAACTGTGATCATTATAAACTATGTATCTTTTGAAGAAGCTACCCAGAAACTTGCTTATCCACATTGTGCCTCCTCTCTGGAAAAAATTACAGCTTGGATACTTTATCTCTGTTCCATTGTCTTCCAATACTTCTACATGGTATTGTCTCATGAAGAAAATTTAGTGAGCGTATTAACACATTACTATGTCTTACTTGACTAAATTCAAGAGCTCAATCTAACATTACCACTGAAAATATTTTCTATTCGTTTTCATTTGTACTCTGAATATGTGGTTATGTGGGTTTCCTATGCTTTTGGTAAATACTGTATAAGTGTCAGAGATGCCTCATTTCCTTCTCAACTGTAAGATTGGGAGCTAAAACAAAATATTAGTCTTATTCTGTAGCGACATCAATGATCTTGGTATTGAAAATTATATTCTTCACTCCTTATAAAGGAGAATATTCTTTTTTTTTTTTTTCTGTGAAAAATATACAGAGGTTTTCAGAAATAAGTAGGACCAGAGCTCATCGTTCTGTCATGAATTTAAAACTGTACTGGATATTCAAGACTACAAACAATGCACCAATTTTCACATATCATTGACTTGTTGGAGTTTTAACTGAAAACTCTTTGTGAAAACACGATCGGAGAAAAAAGCATTCTGTGTTTGTGTAATCAGAGATAAATTGATCTAAGTAACAAATGCAGAAAATACAGAAAATAAAATGATTCTCTTACTCAAATAAGAAAATATGTTTGTTTTTTTTTCAATGCTTATTAGGAAAAAATGTCTAAGTATTTGTTTCACAGATGGTTTTGTTATTTGAAGCCACGAGTGATTTGTAAGTTACACAGAATTTGAGATACTGACACAGACTCTGTCAAGTATTAAGGTCTGCCATTAGAAGTAATGGTCATGATGTACTATTTACACTTCTCTATGCAATGAGTTTAAAGGTTCATCACTAGTTATTAAGATCTTTCATCAAGGCATGGTAATGATCTACGGTTGGTAATTATGTTTGCTAGGGGGACATATGGAAAATCCAGAAAACATGAATCCAGATGTGAATAGAGAATCAAACAGTAGATATTGAAGCAATATGAAGTGTCTTTCTTTCCCCAGGCATTTCTAGATGTCTGAGCTGTTTTGTTTGTGAAGAGTTTGGCTTCAGATTGTGAGTAGATATATAAGTGTTGGTTAAATATAATTTAATCATCATTTCCTAAAGGAGAATTATTATGAAGATATCAAACAAGCCTTGGTGATCCAGTTACCATTCCCTAAAACTTCCTAGACAAGAGGGAACTTCCAGAACCACAGGAAAAAAAATGCATTATAACCAGCAGTGAGTCACAAATTCAAGATATTCAGGTAAATATCTTGTAGATAATGCTGAATTCCCCCTAAATCTAACAAAGACCATCTAATAACTACTTATCATTTTCCATTAACTATAGAAAAGAGGTTGGTCAAATGATCTCCTTTGATGGCAAAGGGAAAAAAAAAAAAAAAAGGTAAAGCTCCATACTGGATTTCTGACATGTGGCCTGGTCTTTGCTTTGAATGTTTAATTTCCCAATATATTGAGGTCACAAAAATGGTCACTAAGTTGGAAGGTCAAACAGAATGTTAGGAGGATTCAGGAAACTGGCATTTCTATGAAATACACGTGGGTGCGTCTCAGGCCTTGTATGCACCTGGCTCTGACCCCTATATAGGGATAGCTGTAGGATAAAGGAAGTGGTAACATTCTTCTCAGATTCTGGAGAAAAAAAAAAAAAAAAAAAAAAAAAAAAGAAGTTCCTAGCAGAACAGGGCTCAAGCCTCCTGAGAATAATGATGAAAAGGAGTATGAAAATTAGGCATAGAAATAATTACGAGGAGACTAAATGACATAGTAGAAATAGATAAAGCCAAATACAGCAGAAGCAATGATCACTTTCCCTTCATCTTACTATTGCATTGGATAAAAATCTCGGATTTATGGTGGCCACATGGTTTAAGTCTCCTGTAAATAGTCCAGTGACTATTTTTCAAATTATTTTGTTTGGAAAAATTGTAATTCTTCTGGATGAAGCAACAAATTACATGTAAAACTATTGATGATATTCTAGAGAAATATACACAGCAAAGTCTTTGCTGTATGCTGCTATGTATAACAAAATGGTAGACAAGCAGTAATATTAAGGTATGGGCATTGTTACTTGATAGCATCTAAAAATGAAACATCATTGTCTTGGTATGAAGTTAAATGCAACTAACAGACCAACTTTTGTTTTTAGAGATAATGATAGCCCTCTGATAAGAGGAATTTTATTGCAATTGCAAAAGAAAAAAAGAAAAAAAAAAAAAACTTGAAAATAAAAAATTCCAGATTTTTTCTTCTTTAATCACAGATATCAAGGTACAAGTGAAATAAGGAGCAAAAGTAACTTAATTTTGTAATGCTCCAAAGTTGGTATGTTATTTGGATAATAGTTCTGCTCTGCCTACTGACTGTATCATGCTGATTATTTCAAAACACCAGATCTTTTTTTTAATACACTCTCATCTATCTGTCTAAATGAAAGATTATTACATTTAATTCTGAATATGGAATTTCTGTACACCCATGATTGCTTATGTTTTGGATGCAGGAGCAAAAACACAGAGGAGCTGAGTAAAAAAAAACAAAGCTTTTATATTTCACTGACACAGTTAAGTAGGTGCATGTTTTCATCTGTGAAGAAAAGGAATGTTGATGCCACTTGTATTTTAATTATTTTTTGGAAGTACTGTAGGCACAAATATTAGTTAGATGATTGATCTATAGGAGTAATACTAATTAATATGTGCATTTCTCCTACATTTCAGCTTTTTTTTTTTTTTTTTTTTTTTTTTTTAAATGCAGAGTCCCTAGTTACTGAGGGAAGCTATTCAAACTGCAGAAAAGTACTTGTCCTTATACTTCATGCAGAAATATTAGGGAGGTAGCAGGAGAGCAATCTGTATCATAGAATTCCTTACAGAAGAACATAGCACCATGACTGTAGCACAAGTCATCATAGCAAATCTTTTCCTAAGAAAATAATTTTTAAGAGTAGGTATTTATACTTTTAAAGTCAGCCTAACATTATCTTCTTCTTACAGAGAAGAAGAATGTATGTTATCCAGCAAACATTACATTTCAGGAAAAAAAGTTTTAAAGAGAAAAAATAGAGTTAGCAAGATGCAGAGGAGGATCTCAAATATTTGAATGTTATCAGGTTTGGAAAGATCACACAATGAACAATGATATTATGAGGGAAGAATAAAGAAAAATTGCAGATTTTTTTTTTAAGTTAATTAATGAGTCCAAAATTTACCTTTGCACTTCCTTTGAGACACTTTTCAAAGCATTATGCTTTCTCTGCCTATTGAGATTCAAGAAATAAGGAATATGAATATTTTTTATTTTCCTGCTGGATATGTCAAAGAAATTGGTGCATGAAA
This sequence comes from Phasianus colchicus, assembly GCF_987193195.1. NCBI lineage: Eukaryota > Metazoa > Chordata > Aves > Galliformes > Phasianidae > Phasianus > Phasianus colchicus. Next base: position 19,840,650 of record NC_143436.1, read on the forward strand.
TGTGTGGCAATCTCTTTGTAGGCTGGAGTACTGCAGGCCGTTAGTCATCACAGCCCTCACTGTGTGGTTCTTGGCAGTGTTCACAAGAATGAGATCTATACCCAGAAATTGCAAGAAGGAAATGATTTTATCTTGGATTCCGTCTAGACCCAAGTGTGGAATGAAATTGTTAAACCATTTTCCACTTTCTTTTCTGTTGAAAGCACGTAGATATTCTGTATATATTCTAGTACACTGTATTTGTATGCTGGGTTTTAAAGGACATTCTTTTGACTTATATTATTTTGTTTATTCTGAAACTGTTAAAAACGGGAACAAAAGTCTTTAAGAACCCTCTCTTGCACTTTTTGTATATGAGTCAGTGAAAAGCTTATTTTTAACAATCTTCTGTAAATCACCTTAAATAGCATTTGACTTTTTTATTTTAAACTCTTTTCCCCTCAGTCACTCTTATAATAGCCATTGCTGTTATCATTCAGCAAAATATGTGCTCACAGAAGTCATAAATTCTTGCCCTAATGTGGGCATGTAGCAAAGAAAACAAAACACAATCTTTATTGTTGCCTGTGAAATGCCACTGTAATGTTCCTACTTATTCTCAAAGAAGAAGTTTGCCTTCTTGAATGATCTTTCTTTTCCATTCGTGGGCTACTTGTGTGTTTCATGGAACATCAGTATTTTGCCCTTCCAAACGCTTTGACTGTGACCTTCAGCAAATACAATAAAATGAGGAAGTGGTATTTCTCACATGCTAAAAAATAAATTAAGCTTTCTTAAGCTGTTTTAATGTGCCTCATGAAAGAATAATTCATACAAATAAATGTTCCATTTATGTTTTCCAGTTCAATTTTACATAGAATCTTGCTAAGATGAAAGGCAATTAAGCTGGGCTCAGGCAAATAGTTCATTAAAGGTCAGACTATCCAGACTAACACCGCTGTACAACAGAGTTTGCACCACAGTATTGTGGAGTTAAGTGAGGAAATACGAAGGGATGAGGAAACATATTTTAATGCGCGAGCTCTTTTACTATGTACACATTAAAAATGTATTTTAAAAAAAGTCATCTGCGCTCATCTGAAATGTTTCCTTTACACATATAATAGGTGGTTTAGGATTACTTTTCCAAGTCTTACTGTTTGATATGTAAGTACTAAGTAGGTTAACCTACTTAAATGTCTTTTATAATTGTCTTTTTATTATTCTAAAAGTGTCCCATTTGGTTCTTACTTCAGTCTCTCTAATATTTCTACAGTTACATAAATAAAAATAAAGTCTTTGGATTTAATTATGTCTCATACTCACTGCTGAAATGATCAGGGTGTATTTTACATGAGGAGTTTTACACAAGAAATATGATGTGGTTTAATTTACCTTTTAAAATATTGCTTGCTGCTTCTGGTATAAATCTCAGTTTGCTCTAGGGCAGAATTATGGATTATTCAAAGCATATCTTGTCTTGGAGAGAAAAAAAAAAGAACTAAATTAACTCCAGGGAAAGCAATTCTATGTAAAGATACTAACAGCGAAATACATAATTAATTATTTCTTTATTGTGACACTTCTCCTCAGGGAAAAACAACAACAAACCAAAAACAAAAACCCTGTCACACCTAAGATTCTGGGAATTCATATATTTTTAATTGTCTTGCAGATCAAAAACATGACTAGACTTCGCTATTGAAGTCTCATTTAGTGCCTGCTTACGCACCGTCGCTGTCTAGACAAAGCTCCTTGGGTGAGATGGAAGCCACCTCCCCGAAGCGAGCTGCCTGTGATGATGCTGTGCCCTTCGGGAGCCGCGACCTTGCTTCCTTTCTGAATGCTCTGTGGTCTTTCAACCTAATTGTACTCGAAGCAGAGAAACTGATGTGTTCCATGTGACACGTGCAGGGATGCAATTGATTTTTTTTAAATGAAATTTCTATAAGTACCAGACCAATATGCAGGAATTTTTTTACTTCCTTTTTTTTTTTTTTTCTTTTTTTTTTCTTTTTTTTTTTTTTCTCCATTTAATAGTATATCATTATAATTATAATCAATTTTTTTTTTTTTCCTTTAAGTATCTAATGATCAAATTCCACTGCAGCCATCTGGCTAACAGCTAAAATGTCTAAAATAAATGCATGACCCTGACATTCAGAGATCTACTGAAAATGCATGCAGGTGAAAGGGCTGAAAGAATATCCTCGACCTTTTTTTTTTTTTTTTTTTTTTTTTAAACAATAAGGAGATTTCTATTGACCAGGAAACATCTTTCCTTTCCAGATCCCCACAAGAACTTTAAGTACATAAAGGCAGCAATGGCACTAAGTGTTGCAGTATTAAGAAGAGGCCAAAGGACATCATTTTCCAATCCATTTTAGTTAAAAATTGAGCATGTGGTTTTTGAAATGAGGAGAAAAGTAGGCCAACTCTTGTTCAACATACAAGTGCACAAAACAATCAAGCTTTGAATGAGAGGATTTATCATAGAGATGGGGAAAATAAGCTGTATAAAAATATTGATATAATTTTGGGCCTTATTTTAATGGCAATTAGCATCATTTATAAACAGTAGTATCAGGATTTCCATAGTAAATGTGGAATCAGTGGTAGGCACTGATATTATTGCTGCTATTGTGACAGCACAACAGTCCCAAGATATAGATAACATTCCAGTACATTCAGACTCTGCAATCATACAGTTTCTCAGTGCTCACTTTTTGCAAGCAGTAGGTGTACATCCTACACACAGTTAGCTAAAAGCATACATCAGATTAAAACAGTGAACATTTAAACATCATCACTTCTGACAGTTTTAGCTGCAGCCCAATAAACTTCACAGACAAGTTAGAAGACACCAGTGACATTTCAACCACTCTTTCTAACTTCAGGTGTCCACGGTGGTCAGCAGTTGGATCAGCAGTGAAACTCAGCAGTGCTAGTTGCTAACGATGGTCCAGATGGTATCTCAGAGCTTACTACATTTGGTTGGGGGTGAGGAGGATGAGGTTCCACTAAGATGAATAGAGCCGTTGACACCTCTCAGGGCTGCATTGTCTCTCTTTGTACTTATCTCTAAGGATTGTTTTCATTCTTGTGAAACTTCTGCTGAAAGGATTAGGAACATTTTAAGATCTCTGGAGAAATTCTCTTAAAGTATTGGTTTCTTCCAGGCCGGCTAGATACTCTGGAATGGTACGGAGTACTATGATGACCTTAAAATTGGTGAAACTCCTCGTGGTGTTGGAGAGAAGAGGGAGTTACTGAAACCTCCTCTGTTCCTCATATTTGAGTCTTATTGATCTTAACAATCTGCTAAGTCTTAAGATCCGGTAATGTAAATAAAATTATGTTAACAAAATAATTTGCCATTTAGCACTCAAGACGAAGAGACCTCCTTTACTAATCTTTGGCTTTAACAGTTTAAGAAGCAGAGAATTCTTCTGAGGAATAATTACAGCTTTTAGTTGTTGTTTCTATCTGTCTTTACATTTGTACTAGAACAGGAGCTGAATTAATGACATGCTAATGAACCCTTTCATTAGCATCACAAAGAAAAGATATTACAAGAACTAGGGCTTTTATCTGGTTGTCCTGAAATCTGCCTAATCTGGGACAAACTGGCCTCAGTCTTCAAGTCTAGACAGAAATTTAGATATTTATATTTTTTGCCAGTAGCAATAAAAGTCTTTGCGAGATTGATCCCTAAATTTGTGATAAAGGGACATTTCCACAACATCAACTTGGTACATTGTTACTCCTTCAGTATTTCTCACATCCTGTTTACAACTTGATTATCTGTAGCTTAAAATAATGTGATTTTTATTTGCCTTCTGAACTTTTCTGCAGTTGGTCCACCATTCTTTTGCTTGGGAGAGTAGAGAGAGCCAGATACAAAATCTTTTTAAACGCCACAAGACAAGAAGGTTATGATCAAACCTCAGGTCACTCTCAAGCTTCAACAGCAGTTCATGAAGCTAAAGCAATTAAGACAGATCTACATATATGCCTTTGACATTTTTCTAATATTTCATTTCATAGGCTTTCCCCAGTCCTCTGTAGATATCTGAGGCATGTTTGGAAAGACTTTCTCATAGGTGCTTTTGCTGTATATGACAAATAGTCATTACAACATTCACTGGGCTTCAATGATTCCAAGCAAAAACAATTTAACTACCTGACTCCAACTCACTGTTTTCTTCTGAAAGTCAAGCTTACTGTCCTTATGTTAACACTTCCCCTGACATTATTATAAATTTCTAAAGTCAGGAGAAGTGAGCTCTGAGAAGAGATCTTTCTCACTGCAATGTGACAGTCTAACTGTTGGCAAGGTAAGGACACTGATAACAGGAACAGGAGCAAAGAGTAGGGAGAACCTGACAGTATGGTATGGTTTGATTTTCTTTTTAAGAAATGCAGATCATCGATCGTTTAATTGGAAGAGACCTTTAGAGGTCATCCAGTCCAATTCCCCCACAATGAACAGAGACACCTACAGCTAGATCAGGTGCTCAGAGCCCCATTCAACTTGACCTTGAACGTATCCAAGGATGGGGCATTCACCACCTCTCTGGGCAACCTGTTCCAGTGCCTCACCACCCTTACTGTAAAAAATGTTCTTTCTTATATCCAATCTAAATCTTCTCTGTTTCAGTTTGAAAATATTTCCTCTCGTTCTATGTGAGAAAAGAATGTGGAATTTATCTGCCTAAAAAAACATTGTTAGCAGTTTTACCAAAATCATTATCTGATGTACCAGCTATAAGGTGCCTAAGAGAAAGTGGGGCCTCAATCAGCACATCAGCTATGGAGGAGATACATTTCCTGTAAACTTGCTAACATGAGTTATGAATTATTTTAGTTTCAGCAGAAACATGTAGGTTTTATAGGTGCTTATATATGTGGTAGGCGAGAGATTTTTCTACATATGATATTAAAGTAATGAAGCCACAAGATTTGGAAACATGCTAGGAACTGAAAAATCTCTTCCAGCAACTCTCTTTTGCCAGAACTGAATATTTAGAGAGCTAGAAACAAAACCCTACTCTATAAGCTTACACATACCACTGCTCTCTTTTCTATGTCTTCTGTTCTAGTAGACCAACAGTGGCTTGTGCAATTTCCTGTTGGAAGTGACATTGTTGTGCTGACTGGATTTATTTTGTTGTTGAAGGAGAGATGAAATCATCTGCTAAGTGTGACCAAGTCTGGTAGCTGTTGAGGGATAAAAATAAAGTGATCAAACTTAAAATGTAAAAATAATGTTCTTGTGTATGTGGAAAAGGCAGTTGCATTCCAGAGGCTGCTCTTGTCCAAGTTTATCCTATGTTATAAGCTGGTGTAGATGGTTATTGAACAGACTGGGACATCTAACAACATCAATCCCTCTGTTCACCTAGCAATGTCAGAACAAGGGGGCAGTTTCCTCTAAAAGCCACTTATATATTAATCCACTCAAGTGTTTTCTGCTTGTACATCTGGGGTTGAGGCAGGATCAGACTCTAGTCATGACCTCACATAATCCTCCTTCTGTAGTGATACCATTGCATAATACTGAAGAATATTTATGGCATAAGGGTCATATGTCACAGCAACACGAGGAGTCATAAGTGCCATGACTGTGTCAAGAAGTTTTTAAACTAGTGTGATTGACATGGGCTGTCTTGTGACCTTCTAAGTGGCAGATTTGAATAGCTCTAGACAAAGCTGCTTGCAGACATAAAGTCACCATCACATAGCAATGATGCCCCTGTGAAGTGCTCCAATGGGAAATCGTCAAATTTCACAGAGTCACAGAATGGCTGAGGATGGAAGGGATCTCTGAGGTCTTCTGGTTCGAATCCTTTACTCAAGAAGGTCCACCTTGAAGGCTGTGTCCAAATAGCTTGGGAATATGTCCAAGGGAAGACATCCTCTGAAAGACAGTCTCTCTAAATAGTTTGTGCCAATCAATGTTCAGACACCTGCACAATGATGGTAGACCTTCCTGAATTTTGGTATGTCCCATTGCCTCTTGTCCTGTCCCTGGGAAACTTTATCTGGCTCCATCATCTTTGCACCTCCCTTCAGATATTTACAGACATCGATGTGATCCCCTGAGTCATTCTTCTGTAGGCTGAATAATCCCAGCTCTTTCAGCCTTGACCACTTGATTACACTATCAGCATGGATGTTGTAGCAACATCATGTTGAATATAAAAAGAAATTATTTTCATATCTGAGCCAAGAAAAAATTTCCAGTAACAGCAGGAAGATTCAACTTGGATGCCTACAAACAATTACAAGCTAATAATGGCCAGGCAGAGGGCCAGTAGAAATAGATTATGTTTGCTTTTAAAAATATGTATTAATCCTTCTCCTCTTGCACCTTGCCTGCTGTTTGCCTTTCTGGACTGCCGGTGCAGAAGAGAAAAGCTGTGCTTCTTGCTTGGTATCAGCAATTTTACTTACATAATCAACGGTTACTAACGTAAATATAAATAATATAAAAAAACAATGTCTTTTTACCCACATCTGCTTCTGTATCTTAATGAAGCACTGCACTTGTTACTGCTGTGTCTGACCATATGTTCATGGTACAATCCCTTTAATGTTATCACAGCAACAATACACCTGGGGTGTTATTGCTGTTAGCAAATCCCTGGTGTTAGGGATTGAAGAAAGAGACAGTAACCAAGAAACCCAAAAGATACACCAAGCTAAAAGTTATGGTGTAAAAATGGCAAAGAAAGTGGTGAAGAGGGCCAAAGGTGAAGTCTGGGCCAAAGAACAGACAGGAATGGGCACAAACCTGGCAAGCTAGAGAGAGAGATTCTACAATGTACAGTAATGGGATTCTCTTGTCTTACCAATTGGTCTAACAAGCTTTATCAATCTCTGCTTCGGCAAAATGGCTGACTGCAACTCAGTTATCTTAATGGATACAGTAGTGTCATTCTGGCATATTCTTGGGGCTGGTAGGACATTATGCCCAGAAAAAAGTCACCAGATACACACCTCCTACATGTTTCTACATAATGATGGTGCAGCAGGACGCCAATATATGTAAACAATCACTGAAAACAAGCAGCATTTTACAAGTCTTTGCACCTTGCTCTAATAATAAACAGTAATCAGTCACTGTCACTGTCATTTTTCTGCATTTTTCTTTTGAATCTTTAGAGAAATATTACACCAGAGAAATCTGGTTCCTTAACCTTGAACAAACTACTGTAAATACTTCCTGAGATATGTCAAATATACACAAAATCAAGTATTTTTAATAAGTGCTGTAATAAAGCAGGAATAACTGTACAAAATTCTAGTGCTTATGTCATCCACACGACCAGATGATCACAATGAAACTTAAAATCTGTGAAGCAATTTCTCCTCACTCTTCTTCACTTTCTAGTTTTCAGCACATTCTATTTCATTAGTATTCCTTCACTGTGTTGTCAGTCTGCATTATGGTGGGGTTTTGGAAGGCCTTCAATAAAAGAATACTTCACTGTGCTACAACCGTCACCCTTTGCACCTCTGTACAGATCCCAACAGAATGAATTTCTAAATGACTGCATGTTGCAGGAAACATGAATTCTTAATGAATCTTAGGATACAAGGCTAAACAGACGACATTACTTTCCAATCTGCTACGGAAACAATGTTTTAATTAAGTATAAGGTTTGATAAAATTTTCACTCCTTGTACAAAAATGAATGGTGATTAACAGACGACTGACAAGCCAACTCTAATAATTTCTGATTAAATGCTTTTGTTTGGTGTTTTCAGTCTCTCTCTATGGGGAATTAATTACTGGAAATGAAAAAAATGAAGGTTCATGCCAGTTAATATCCTTGAGAAAGTGGAAGGTAATCAACTGTATAAATTACAGTGGCATATGCAGGCCAGCTTGTGGTCAGAGTTTGTACAACATACCGCTGCCAGTTCTTATGTTGGTCAGATTGAAAAGTGTTATGTGGAGGAGAGGGAGATCTGTCTCAAGTAGTTACTCTATACTTTTAAGCAAGTCGAAGAATAAGAAGCTGGTGTGATTTTTCTTCAGTTTATGAAATTTCTTCATGGCACTTACTTATTTACTGTGGACACTTCTATTGCAGGTTCTAAGAATATATTTATGTGATTGGTATAATAGGCATTCCAGTAAACATCCCCAATTGACTGTGTATAAAACTAATAAAGAAAAGAAAAAAAAAAAAAAAAAGAGAAAGAGAGAGAGAGAAAACAAGAGTCACTTTTTATTATCCATTGGTCTCAAAGAGGTGTTAGTTTGAAAATTTACCTAGGAAAGTTTAGCTGGCAATAAGCTTAATAAGGCAATAATAAGTGCTAGACTGTGGAACTGGACATTTTGCTCCTCTTTTACAGTAAATTGATTGCCAATTAACTGAAGTTAGCTAACAGCTCTGTAAATGTTAATCTAGATATTTCATGACCAATTGAACAGAGATATTTTTGTTTTTCACCAGGTCTCAGCCAATTGGCAGTCAATTAACTTGAATTTTAGTAGCAGCAAATACAGTATTGTAGAAAAAGACTAGACCACTGTATAAGGAGAAGGCTGATCTTTCCCTGCAGAATGCCAGTACCAAGCCATCTGATGTTTTCTCACTGTGTTAGATGAAGAGTCTTCTATTACAGCTTGTCTCCAGTGTCACACAGCTTTGTCTTGGCCATCTGCAAGGGCTGAGAGAATTTCACACAAATATCTGATTATCTTCTGTTTGTCCAGGGATTCTTTAAGACATTCTAACATAACCTGGACAATCATAATTTCTGGTGTTCAGTTGTCACAGAGTTTCATCTGAGCAAACCTGTTCATTGGAGAAAGCTTACAAAAGCAGTCTGAAATATTACTACATTATATAACCATGCATATAAACACTGTCACTCAAAATTGTCAGTAGTTAGACTCAAAGTTTTTCAGTGGTCAGAATGAACAAAAAATTTCAAATACCTACAGCCAGGGGTAAGAAAATGTGATTAAATAATTAATTTATCCACATGGAGATTCAGTGTGTTTAAAATTATATTCAACTTTTAGCTCTTCACCAATAGATTTTTTTGGAAGCTGGAACAGCAAAGGCCTAAGAAAGTATGGATTAGAATAAAATGCAGAATAAAGTGCAGAGGCCTAAAGTTCTAGAAAATGAAAGTAACGTTTTTAAAAAATGTGGGATAAATGTTCAGTGCTATCAGTTGTATTATTCTGCTCTGAAATTGGGTAAGCAGTAAGAGGCAGGCAAAAGGATGCAGTTATACCAGTGAAGTTTCTAAATGCTCTGAAAGCTCCATGGATGAAAAAGATCATTGGTATCTGTGCAGTTTTTACTCTTGTGTAAGCTACTTGATAAAATAATATTAATTAATAAGAATGCAACTTAGTAAAGAGTATGAAAGTACTCTTCTGGTGTATAAGCAAGACTGACACACATTTGCCTTCTCATCCACATCAGTAGGATTTTGTCACTGATCATAATAGAAGTTGAATAATGCTCTTGGCATGTGAATTGAAAACTGTTCAACAGAGAAACAGGACAAGTGAGGTGTCAGTTATTATTAACACCGTTATGAGCACTTTCTCTCAGCAGAGTTCAGCTACGTGGGAAGTAAGACTTCTCATGAGCAAGTGTTCTTTATAGTACTAACAAATCTACCAACCAGGGGTTAGTTTTTGAGACAATTTGGATGCTTAACAGTTTTTTTTTCAAGTTATGTTGCCCTTGTTTTCCAAATAGCTCATTCGATATATAGCAATAAATAAATAAATAAATAAATAAATAAATAAATAAATAAATAAATAAATAAATAAAATCTGACATATTAAAAAAAAAAAAAAAAGAGAGAAAGGTTCCTGTCTCCTCTTTTTGTGGATATTAAGCATTGCACTGGAGTGTTTTATTTATGATTTCAGCATTTCTTTGCAGTTTTCTCTCTAGGACAGCCTTTCTTTTGTCACAGGCTAAAAGATAATCCTGTAGTCATTATACAGGCAAAATTGCCCTGAAAATTACTAGATTTTTTTTTTTTTTTCCCCAAGAACTACAGAGTTGGGTTCTATGATGCTATGAGCACTTAGACAAGAATTGTCAGGGAAATGGTGATACTCAGCAGTTAGATTTGCTTGAGTGGACCACCATAATGAACACTAGACTGGGAAAGAGTCTGTCTTTAAAACACACTCAAAATTCCCAGTTTACCTAGGGGTTGATTGAGATTTCCAAGATCAATTTCTCTAGTTTTCCTTCAAATATATTGGAGTATATATTCAAGTATACATACATTATGAGTCTCCATAGAAGTACCCTAGAGATGACAATTGAGCTCATTTTTGCTGAAGAAGCTCAAAATGACAGAGAAATAGAGAACTCATGGGTGTCATGACAGAATCATAAATTCAATTTTAACCTCAGCTCATCTTCGATACTCTTATCATTGCAACCTTTTTGTGTTTCCTGTATTTTCTCATTCACAAAGGTACCTATGAAACTGGTTAAAAAGTAGGGCGTAGTACTGAGATGTGTAAAAATACTCACAAATTGTTATTTTTACAAGATTTTAAGTGATCCATGCTCTTCTTCTTTATCAGGAGGTGAGGTACACCTTTCAAGTAAGCAAAAAATAGCTTGCAAGTGAAGTTAAAAATAGTAGGATTTGTCAGCATTTCTTGAAAATTATTTGTTGTAGAATTTATAAACTGGAAACCATGTGATCTTTTCTTTCTGATACTACAGAGTAGAGAAAGTTAAGCTCTTTATTACGTATATCCTTTCATCTACAATAATGCCTCTCTTCCCCCATGTTCCCAAACAGTTGTGCATATTCCCTTGCTTAGTCTGCATCATTATCACAGAGATCAGTTTATTGATTTGAATGTCAGGGTACCAGCAAATGCAAGGGATAGTGTGAGGGAAGACCAGCTCAGCTGACGCTGGCTTTGAGAAAGGGTCACTAGTCCCACAGTCTCACCACAATGAAAAAGTCTCTGCCACTACTTCTATTGATTAGGTCAAATGTGTATTCTGATATATTTTGCCAGAAGCAAAAGGGGCACCGTCAATAAATTTTATATTGGTTCAACAAGCAGAATGGGTGTTGTGGGCTGAAAACTTTTTTGTTAAGTCCATGGCATTAGGCTGATAAAATCCCTAACATTTCTAAGTAGACTGTAATTGCAGCAAGGCAGAAATAGGAATTCTTACATGATTTATATAAAAAAAAAATGCTTGTTTCTAAAAATGATGATTTAATACACTTGTCGCATGGTCAGTTTACTCCATGTTCTGTTATCCTTACAGACATAAAACACTTTCTTACAACCTAATCTGCATTTCTGTTGGTTACGTTTGTTAGCTATTGACCTCTGAGGTTACCTTTGGAAAACTGAAATTTGTTATGCTTTTCTATGCTAAATCTCTATGTTGTAGGGCTTTGGCTATGACAAGTGTATTTAAAAAGCAGATAAACATTTATGGAGTCTGTAAACTTGGGAGCATTTGCCACCATAAAGGAATACCTTTCCATAGAGTGATGTGAAAGAAATGGTTCCTTTCCATGATTCTAGAGGGTCTTGAAATTTGTCACAAAAATAAAACCATCTGAAACAAATGAACAAATAAACAAATGAACTAACCTCTTACAGTATGTATATTTTTAACTAGAATAAACTTATTACTGTTATAAAAGTTTTCCTGATCTAAAACAAGGGGGAAAAAAAAAAAAAAAGTAGAGGGATACCAACTGCAATCTTGAAACTAGACCATCTATAACAATCAGAGGAGGTGTTTCAATCAAAACTTTTTTTATTCCAGCAAAGCAACTTTTTTTTTTTTTTTTTTTTTTTTTTTTTTTTCCCCAGTAGAATTTATATGTAAAAATAATCCAACTAGGTATATGATACAATGTTTCACAGAATGATAAAACATTTTTTAGAATTCTGGAGCAAAGTGCCTTTCAATTTTCAGTAAAATTTTCTGTAATCTCTCATTATTCCTCAATGTAGAGAGCTGAAATGACTGCTGAGTCATTAGTAGTAAACAAAGAAGCTTACTGATCTTCCTCTATTGTTTGTGACTTAGCTTCAAGGTTTAACACAGACATACCCGGGAAAAAAGTGCATGTTAAAGTATGGGTCCGACTAATTCTCTTACCAGGCTAATATAAGCAGCTTTTACATAATGGTTTGTATAGTCAATTAGAAGAGTATTAGTAATAATCGATAGTATTCTTACTAAGACCATATTAATTAGAGCTTAAACACAGCTAATCTGAGACCTATATTGAATTTATATTATTATGTAATCATAATGCTTCCATATGAAAATAATTTCCTTGACTTTGTTTTCAAAGGCATCTGAGGTACAAATACGAAAATTTTAACAGATACTTAGAAAGAACATAAAATTTCTTAAAACTGAAGTGTGGCAGTTCACATTGAAAATAACAGTAGGATTTTGAACAACAAAGAACAAAAAGGATTGAATACTAAATTTATTGGAACGGAAGGAATGGAATTGCTAGCTGTGGAAATCTCCGCAGGAATGTTATGAATTTGTGTTTCTGCTCCTCGTTTTGCCTTGTGTTACACTTCAGTTCTGAGGTTCTCCAGTGCAACTGATAACAAATAATGACAACTTGTGTGTTTCTGTGCCCATATTTTTTATTGATCCACATGAATTCATCAGTTTTGAGACATTCTCTGAAATTACTTAGGAATTCTGTCTAAACACAGATTTTAATTTATTTCAAGTTGCACGGTTTTCTGACTTCCTATCACTTTATTCATCACTTCTGCAGTACAACCGAAGCTCAATATGTCTGGTATGGCAGGTGCCTGAAGGAACCCCTTAGGCAAATACATACAATATTTTTAAAGCACAGTTAACCATGAAACTAAACAGTCACAAATTTACAAATTTAAGTTTCAGAAAAGCCATGTGTCGAGATGAAACTAAAATGTCACCATTTTACCCTCTGCCACCAGCAGTAGTATCACTGTTGTTAGCAGGAAGATTACACTGCTAATCAGCTGATAGGGCCACAGCGGCCTGCCGTGTTATCAGGTTACACTGTTGAGAATCACTGCCCATCCGTATGCCAGAGGACAAGTGTTTCTCATCGGGACTGGAATGAAGTTGCAGAAGCAGGGCCAGTGCACTGGGAAATGCTGCTGCCAGGGGCCATGTGAGAGCTGACAGCCTTTACCATTCGTGCTCCTCTCGTCCAATAGCTGATTTTTCAATGACCGCTTCTACCTTAGCGTTGCTCTAAGAAGTTAATAAAATGAAAAATATTTCCATATTCATGGTTGGTTTTTTTTTTTTTTTCCTCTTTGGAAATGGTATGCTTTCAAACATGATGGGGCATTTAAGAGCTAGCCATACCTCTCAATATGTAAAAATAACGCTGAGCAATATTTTAAAATTGCTCTTCTCAGTGCATGCATCGTTATTTTCAGCACATATACTTTAATTTCACCAACAGAGGTCAGTAAACCACTGAAAGAGAGATATAAGTATGGCGAGAACACACTCTTGTCAATCTCCCTAACATCTTTCTGACATATTTATTTATTCTTTTTCAAAGAGGTCTTTTTTTCATTTATTTAATCAATGCAGGCTTAGTTAACTGAAAAGAAAAAAAAAAAAAGGAAGTCAGCGTATGCTTATGCGTTCATGCAAGAGAATGAGTTTTACTAAGGAGATGAATTATACAAAACGCTGTATTGTTAAAGACCTTTCAGCACTGGAGTATCTGAAGCACATTATGAAGCAGCAGCGTGCTTACAGGCACAGGTGTGATTGCAGCTAAATCAGTTTGTCAGGGCTGAAGCTGGCTGTGATTTAAGCTGTGTTTTGAATGAGCTGCAGAATTCTGTTTTTCAGGTTTTGTGCTGTGGAAAACCAACCAGTATGCAGAGAGTATAAAGAGGAGGATCCCAGGGAAGAAGCGTTTAATGATATTAAAATAACAACAGATAGCAGCACGGGAGGAACCAGGAGCTGTCACAGACCTGTTCATTTTGACAGCAACACTCAGCTAATGGAACTATATTAGCACATCATTTTCCAACTTTCAGCTGTAATGAAAAGCTATTTTTACAAATCATTACTTTCGGTGTAAGGCGTTTCATCCACGTGTCTTCCATTAGCATTCAGGGGAGTTTCACAACTAACGCTGCCTGTGCAATACTGAAAGCACACCTTTTATGTGAGCTAATCCCAGAGGGGAGTCAGCACCAGCGCCTGTGTCCTTTTGACCTTCCTCCTTTTAACACATTTTGCCTCAGTAGCAAAAGGTGAAAACTTACTTTTTATATTGCAAAACAGAACTCTTCAGCAGCATTTCTCTACGAGGGCAAGGAAAGTAAAGCAGACTCCTGTGGAAACTTTAAAGTGTCCAGTTCAGCGAACAGCAACAGCTTGACAGATGTATTTTTAGAACTGCTTTCCTGGTAGCCCTTTGAAGCTCGCCCACACTACCACTGCTCTCAACAGCTGTGCGCATGTGAAGCCACTGGAGTGGAAGATGTTAATTATCATCAGCTCCTGGAATTTCTCCAGAGACTACTTGTGGTTGGAAACACGCCTCTCTGAAGAGCTGTGCCAGGCGCTGGGATCATCCCTCCTCCAGTTTATCTGAGTCCCTCCTCTTAGGGAAAAGGTTATCAATTACCCTCTCAATCTTCACTTTTAAGCTTTGAGCTCTTAGGACCCGATGGTGTGGCTGCCCTCAGCAAGAATAACTGCAAAATCTTTTCATTTGGCATCTGATTCCAACAAAGGTGTATGTGAGAACCTCAGGGACTAGGTTTAATATACATAGATTTCAATTAAAAGCTTTAAAGGAAGTAAAAAAAAAAATATGACAAATGGATGGATACAACTGCCTTCTGTGCTGTTTTGTTTTCCCACTGACAATTTAACTCTCTAAAGCCAAGAAAATGCCACCTCCTCTCCCCCCCGTCATCAGAAAACTGTGCACACAGAAATGGTCTGTTTCCTTTTTGCTGTACCCCCTGCTATTCAGTGGCATTTTTAGTTGAGCTGGTTAGCATCAGGAGCTTGGTATGATGTAAGCAAGTGAGATATTTCCCACAGAGAACCAAAATAATAGTAGATGAGCTGGCAGAAAGATCCCCAGAAAGTGAAATAACACAAACCCAATAGATTTTAAGCCTTGCCCATTACTATTAATACTACAAAGCACCCTTAATGACAGAACATATCCTTAAGCGTACCTCATAGATCCCTCAGTGGTAGTTAAAGCCCATAATCATCTCCACCCCCATAGAAAGACCAAATCAGGTCAGTCCTCTCTGGCTGCACAGAAACCAGGAGGATGAACACCAAGCTGCAGGACTTGACTCCCAGTGCAGGAAGATGAATGCTGAAGGCACTTCTCTCCTCTTAGCTATGAATGCTGATTTTCACCTTCACCAACACTTCACCAAGTGACACAGCAGACACTTCTGATAACAAGAAGCTGAAGGAAAGCAGGCACCCCATTCTGAGCACACTGGTTGGCCTTTTCCTGTAAGCGCACAGGAAATTCCCTTCCACCCCCAGGAGGAAGGGGTAAGAGGGAGGAAGGAAATGGAATGTAATGGAAAGTAAACACGTCAACTATGAAAACAGTCACCATGAGCAAGTACAGAAACACTTCTTTGTTGTGTTTAAGGACAATGAGTACAGTGGTATTTTAGTTATTCAGTGTTTACAGAGTTGAAAAAAATACATAATCACAGCCCCTCCCCCTTCATGTAGGTCATTAGTGCTGCTGCATTGTACACCTATTGCAGTTCAACATCAAATCAGGTAATCAAGAAGTAGATACAGCCAAGATGAGCAATTGCTTAATCCTTCCAGAATGGACATTCATGGATAGCATAGGCCTAATAACTATGGGTTGGATGTTGTTGGCATTTACAAGAGAAGATCAACAGCACTCTAGCTCCCCAGCTGGATTCAAGAGCAATGGTGAAGATAAAAGGGACTAGACACACACACAAACAGAACTGTTATATACAAAAAAAGTTTAATTGAAATACCTGTATAAAAAATATGATCTCCATACATTTCACACTGTTGAACAGAAGAAAAAAAATCCAAATCCAAGCTGCATAAATGCAACCAGATCACAGAAACACAGCTATTAAAATAAATTAAGGTTTATGACTCTGCCACTCTACCTTCCAGAGCCAATGCACGGAGACTGTACAATGTCAATAATTTAAAACCCTTCCAAACAGCATTACTTTACATTTCTGGTTCAATACCAGACAAAAGGCATACTGACTAACTTTAAAAAGTCATTCTATTTCCCTTAAATTAGACTTTGTACAACAATTTTCCATCTTCCAACAAAAGTTGATAAGGTCAGAAATATTTTTTGTCTTTTTTTTTTTTTTTAAACAAAAGTTGACAGGAATGCAGAAAAGAAGTGCCATGGGCAAATCACTAGACTTCCCATGGGGAGGAGGAAGGGAAAGCACAGTGTTGAATAACTCTAACCAAATAAATTAACCAAATAAATAGCCACAGCTGAAACCTGTGGGAGGTCTTCTAAACTTCAAACAATAAATAACTGTATAGTACATGGGAAAACCAAGTTTACATAAACACATTATACAGGTATGGAAAAAAAGTAAAGTCCTTGAATATTGCATTGATTGTGCATTCAACATGCCCATACATACTCTTAAGACTCGCAGGGTGACAAAAGGCCGGGGGGAGTTGAGAAAGGGGCTTCTCATGCCCAGTGGTAGAGATGATAAAAGGAAACATGAATAAATGTTTCCGATAAAAAAAGCTGATATACCTGTTTGTATTTCTGTGCAGGCTATAGGAAATATTTTGAGCAGCAGAGGTGGGTTGGATTTGGAAAGGGGCGGGGGGCAGGAGTGAAATGTCTGTGTTCAAGTATTCCATCACCAGTGGATGGGACTACTTCATTCAATCACCGAACACGTTCTCCAATGCATCATAGGAGCTGCTTCCCCCAGCACTGAGTCTGAAGGGAGCATATTCCTATGATGAACTGGATCTTCTTTGAACATACACAGCTCAAAAAAGAAAGTCCCACTGAAGCAGCTTTCAAAAAGGCACTCAAAAGCAAATAAAATCTAGTCCAGGCTCTATGAGAGCAAAAAAGTTTACCATGTATTCAAGAGGTCACTGCTTTCTTAATAAGGTCAGTCTTTGACTAAGTACTGGCCTGCAACTCCTAAACATCAGCGTTTCCAAAGGAAATCTCTCATTCCAAAGCAGAAACCAGCAAAAGGGGAAAATAAAATCAAGTCCCTCAGACAAAGATTCAACTACAGAATAATGAATGCATTTTTCTAGCCCCTCCTACGTATTGGCAGCAGCACTGTGGTCTTTCTGCTTGTAGCTCCCCTCCCAGTGCGAGGTCCTTAGCCATTCACAGACTCTCATTACTTGAACTTGTGCTCGATACATCAGTATCAAGGGTCCGTAGCCTTATATCACAGTCCTCAGACTTCACTACTTCTGATTTGTGCATCCATTGATGGTCAAAAATCTGCTCAAGTGTTGGTCTGTCTGAAGGCCTCAGTGAAAGGCACCATTTGATGAGCTGTTGACATTCTGGAAAAAAAAAAAAAGTAACACAAAAGCAATGTTAAACTAGAAAAAGTAATCTTAAAAGCAAGACAAGAAAAAAGCAGGTGTACAAAGTTCAAATTATCTAAAAACTAAGAAAATAAAGAAACCTACACCTCCTCTCTTGGGCCCCTCCCCCCCCCCCAAAATAACAACAACAAATGACACAAGCAAGGCAACCCTCCCAACTCACTCCCTACAAACTCACCAGGTGAAATTCTTCTCCTGAAATACAATCGTCCCCGCAAGATCTCCTCATCTTGCTCAAATGGGATGTCCCCACAAACCATGTCATAAAGGAGGACTCCCAGAGACCATACTGTCGCTGACCTCCCATGGTATCTGTGGTATCTGATCCATTCTGGAGGACTGTATACTCTCGTTCCTAAAAGAAAAGCAACAAAAAAAAAAAAAAAAAAAAATCAAGGATTAGAGTGCTTTCCCCTTATTCAAGGGCATCTCGCAGGGCTAAATTAGGTTCATAAACGCAGCATCATGGGAGTATTAAAAAAAAAGTCAAAAGCAGTGATTTAGTCTGGCCCCAGCCCAGCAGTGGTGTAACTCCAGGTCAGTGCCGGGTGACACCGCGGCCTGGCAGCACTGCCGGTTGCAGGGAAGGAGCCGCCGTCAGCTGGCTGTTGACGAAGGCAGCTCCCTTTCACTGACCACGTGGCGTCTGCAGCATCACACCAAAAATAGACACAAAAGGACAAAGGGGGCTGGCGGGGAGGAGGCGGGCAGGCGGCGAGGAGGTGAAGCTCAGGTCCGCCTTATTACACGAGGCTAAGCCGCTTTATCCAATTCCAGCGGGCAGTAAACAAAATAAGGCCGCTCACTTTTTTTTTTTTTTTTAAAAAAAAGGCCCCGTGCAGCTCTGCGGCAGCCGCCGCCCCCAGAGCGCTCCGTGGATACCAAACAACAGCGCTGCGGTGATGCGGGGTCACGTGGCGCGGGGTCGGGTTTCACAACAAACAGATGTGGAGTGCGGCGGCCGAGGATGGACTGGGGGGGTGGGGGGGAGAAGGAACGCAGCCCCCGCTGGCATCGCTGAAGGGAACGCGCTCCGCTTTGGGGCGCTGAGCCCGGAGCTGTGCGTTTAAGGGGAGCGCAGCGATCCACCGCTCCGCGATCTGCAATGCGGGATTTCCAGGACACCACGAAGGGGAAATAGAGGGAGGGGGGGAGCTAAAAATTGCTCCGCACAGAAAAACAGCGCATCCAACCCGGGAACATACGACACTGCGAAGGCTCCTTGTAAACAGATCGCCCTCTAGGAAAAAAAAACGCGCTTTTTCCAAGGCAGGGAAATAGAAACTGCTGCGTCACCGCCCGGAATCGCTCCTTTCCTACGCAACCGAACACCCCGAGCCGCGTCGGGTCCAAAGGTTTCCGTTACCGATGGCCCCGATAGGAGGGAGTGCAGCGGGCGGGAGGGGCACGCACGTACCGTCGAAATCGGTGTAGACCGTGTCCTTGAGGAGGGCCCCCGAGCCGAAGTCGATGAGCTTCAGCTCGCCCGTGCGCAGGTCCACCAGCAGGTTCTCGTCCTTGATGTCGCGGTGCACCACGCCGCAGCCGTAGCAGTGCCGCACGGCCTCCAGCACCTGCCGGAAGAACCCGCGCGCCGTGTCCTCGTCCAGCGCGCCCTTCTCCGTGATAAAGTCGAAGAGGTCCTTCACCAGCTCGGGCCGTTCCATGACGATGAGGAAGCCGTCGGGCCGCTCGTACCAGTCCAGCAGCTTGATGACGCCGCGGAAGCCGGAGCCCACCTTCTTCAGCAGGACGATCTCCAGGGGCACCATGACGCCGCCCTGCGCGCGGGGCCGCGGTCAGCGCCGTGCCGCAGTCCGAGGGGCGGGCGCGGCGCTGCGGCGGCGGCGACACCCGGCAGCCCCCCAACCCCCCCCAGCCCGCGCCCCTCCATCCCCGAGACCTACCATCCCCCCCCCCCCCACATCCCCAACGCGCGGATACACACACACACACAAAGGCCCCCGCGGACTTACGATCGTGCCCCACTCGGTCACCCGCTCCTTCACCACATGCTTCACGGCGACCTGCGCGGTGCGGGAAAAGAGAGGCGCCGTCAGCGGGCACGGCCGCAGCCCCGCAGCCCCGCGCCGCCCCGCAGCCCGCACCCCGCGCTCACCGGCAGCCCGTCGGCCGTCCTGCTGCCCGCGTACACCGTGCCGAAGCCGCCGCTGCCCAGCACCGAGCCCACCTGGTACACTTTGTCGAAGGGCTCTTTCTCCACTTTCACTGGGGGAGAAACACAGCGTTAGTGGCGGCTCCAACAGAAATAACGATTAAAAAAAAAAATCATAGAAAAAAAAAATCCCAGAAGGGCGCTACGTCCGTGTGGCACAGGGCGTTTGGCTTTTTTTTTCCCCCAAAAGCCGTCTTCTCCGGTTATATAAAAGCGCAGCGCAGGTCCCAGCGCTCCGTACCTGGCGGCAGGATCTTGACGGGCAGGTGGTCCATGCTGGCGGGGCTGCAGATGTGCGCCAGCGAGCCGAACTTGGAGAGCAGCATCTTGCGGCGGGGGTCCTCCCGACCCCTCCTCGTATCTCTGGGATCCCGGCGGCTCCGAGCTCTCCTCCTCGCTACGCCGAGCCGTTCAGAGCCGGGCGGCGCCGGGGCCGCGCGTTCTGCCCGCCCCTGGGCAACGCCGCAGTGGAGCCGTGGCGGGCGCAGGAGCCGCGCCGCCGCCGTGCCTGCCCGCGCGCTTCTGAGCCGGCGGCGCCGCGGAGCCGCCTCTTAACTCCCAATATTTTGGTGCGGGCCGAGCGCGCCGAGGATAT
Source organism: Phasianus colchicus (assembly GCF_987193195.1). Classification (NCBI taxonomy): domain Eukaryota; kingdom Metazoa; phylum Chordata; class Aves; order Galliformes; family Phasianidae; genus Phasianus; species Phasianus colchicus. The sequence continues at coordinate 19,861,054 of NC_143436.1, forward strand.
CCCTCCGCGGGGGAGGGGGAAACACCTCTCGCCGCCACCGCCCAGCCGGCCCCCTCCCCTCCGCACCGGGGCGCCCGCGGTGCGGCGGCCGCGGCTGCAGCGCTTCGCTTCGTCCCGCCCCGCGGAGCGGGCGGGCGGGAGGAGGGCGGGGGCCGGGGACTACTTGTTTGTAGTAACCGGCGCGCAGCGTTACGGCCGTCTGAGGCGCCCCGCGCGCATTAGCTGCCAAAAAAAAAAAAAAAAAAAAAAAAAAAAAAAAAAGCAGGCGGGGGGGGGAGATTCTCCCTATTTGCGTTAACATTTCCGGGCGGCCAATCAGGGAGCGCCTTTTCAAAGGGCTCCCGGCGCGGCCAATGAGGAGGGGCCTCATCTGCATGTGGCGGGCGGGGCGGGAATGCCGCGGCGCGCCGGGAGCGGCTCCGCCCCGGGCTGCGGGAAGGGCGATCGCGGCCTCGGCGCCGCGGTGGGGCCGCGCGGGGGCGGGGTGCCGCCATCATCGCCGCCTGAGCGGGGGCATACGGGGCCATGCAGCCGGCTCCCCCCATCCCCCTCCTGCGGCGTGGCGTGGCGTGGCTCGTCGCAGACCCTGGTGGGCGAGCGTGGAGCGTTCGCGCTTAGCCTGCCCTTCGCGGAGCTTTCCCGCTCCCCTCTTTCAGCCACGCTCCCCGGTGCGGGGCCTCTGAGGGCTTCCCGGCCTCCCCGCCCAGGCGCCGGCCGGGCGCTGGCAGGGAGCGGCTCCGGGCGCACCGCCCGGCCGGCAGGGGGCGCTGTCTCAGCAGGAATGGTGGCGGCGCGCCGGCGGCCTCCGGGCGGCTGCGCGGTGTCCTCCGTTGCCTCCGGGCTCCTGCGAGGGCCCTTCGCGATGTGCCTGGGGGGTTTGACCCCCGTGCCCAAAGCGGTGCCCTTAACGGCTGCTTCCGGCGTGGCCTTCGGCATCGGTGTGGGGAGAGTGCACAGCTGAGGGGGAACGCTGGCATGGGTCAGCATGCTGTCCAGTTTGGGCCCAGCAGCAGCAGTTAGTGGGCACAACTGGCGTGGCCTGTGTTGGAAATAGTGAGGCCGGAGGCACCGTGTTGCACGGGGATCCCTAAAGTGAGGGTATTTTTGGACAATCACTTCAGGACCTGGCAGTTCTTCCACTCCGGGAACGGGGAGAGCCTGGCAGTTGGTGTTCCCTGATAACAGTGCCCCATCTCTATAAACAAAGTGAGGGTTTCTAGGGAGAGGTAATGTCTGTTATTAGATCAGACCAGCTGACGGAAAGGTCATGTTTTGTGGCATATTTTCAGCCCTTTGTGTCCCAGAAGCTGTTTGTTGGAGCTAGATCAGCAGGTCTGTGACAGTTAGTACCTTTCACACAGAATGTAGTGATTGCAGAGGAAACCCATTCAATTTATTGGGCAGAATTAGGGAGATTGTGTTGTTTCTTTTAATTATTAATTAAAAAAAAACCTAGCAGTTAAAGCAAAAAATAACTTTTGTTGTTGTTGTTGTTAGAAAACCTGCCTTTTGGCTATCTCTAGTCACGTGAAAGAAATTTTTAGGTTTCTCCGGATAATGTTATATGTACAAAAAACCATGCATATATCACAAGTCTCCAAATGTAAAATATTAGGCCTTTTTAATTCTAATTGCTTTTGTGATTTTGTTCATCCATCTTTGCATTATCAGGCTGTTGTAAATCAGTGATTTCTTTGCCTTGCGACATTCAAGAAAATAATTTGGAGTTTCCTCAAAATACTCTTGCATTTAACCTTCATCTTCTTCAGCTCTATATAGCATACACATCTGTTTGAATAAAATTGTTAAATAAGACCATGATTGATATCTGTTATTGGTATAACTCCTAATCTGATCTGTGCTTTCACAACGGTATAAGTGTGTTACGTTAACATTAAAGAAGACAAGGTAGTTACTGTAAAAATAAAATAAATAAATAAAAAGATAAGGGGGTATTTGTTCTTTGTTCACGTAATTTTTGGCAGACAGACATTTAATTTGTATACAGTTACAAGGACTCTTGGTTTGACAGAATTACAGATGGATCCCAGACTTGGAATTTACCCTGTCTTTTCACATAAGCCTTTCATGGGTTTGTGGTGCTCCTTTTGATCTGGCTTGGAACATGCAGTTCAGTGGTCCTAAACAATTATGGCTGCAGAAATATTTTACAAACTCGTTTTGGCCTCTTGAGCAGTGGCTTTGCAACTATAAATGGAAAATTGTTCATGGGTAGGATGCCAGCTAGCTCTTTGATGTGCAAATCATTTTTTTTCTGTGCAAGGGTCCCTGAACTCCTGTGAGTTCCTCAAGCATAGAAGTATGGAAATTCCACCAGAGTTTCTGCTTGCAGCACAGAGGCAGTACCATCTGAAGCTATCTTCTAATATCTGTGTGGAACCCAGTTCAAAGTTTGCTGCGACACATTGTGGCACATCATCTGATATTCCACTGGTGGTGCTAACATGCTCTTATATATGCCTGTAACTATTGTAGATTCTCAAGATGGGCCTACTAAAATGTGTCTGTTTGCATAATGTAACCACAAGGAATGCTGTAGTAGTAAAAGTCCACTAAAGTTAAGAATATTGACATCTTCAGGTCCCTCAGCCTCTGAGTATCTGAATACATGAGATACTCAAAGCTTTTAGTCCTCTTCGTGACCCTTCACTTGACTCTTTTCAATCTCTCTTTTATTTCAGGCAAAAGTAAGCTGAACACAGTGCTCCAGATGTGGCTTTATATGTGCTGAACAGAATGCAGTAATCATGTCCCTCGACCTGCTGGCTATGGTCTTGCTAATGCAGTCCAAGATGTGGTTAGTATTCATTGCTGCAAGGACACACTGCTGACTTTGTTCAGTTTGTTGTCCACTGGGTTCTATCCTGTAGAACCGTTAGTCTGAGCCTGCACTAATACTCATCTTTTCACAATTTCAAGACAGATTTATCTGTTCTCCTTCAGTCTGTGGAAGTCTTCCAGAATAGGAGCTCTTCTCTACAATATTCTCACAGCTTCCTCTTGATTTGATTTTACCCTTAGATCTTATCATTCAGGTCATACCATCCCCAGTCTTCTATCCAGGGATTGCCACTGGGAATCACCTGCTAATTGGACTTCAAACATTTGTTAACTACTCTTTGAGTCAGTTAACTGGTCAGTTTTTAACTAACTGTGTAGTCCACCTATCAAGCCTGTATCTCCCAATTTGTCTGCAAGAACACTTTTCAAAAATCTTTCTGAAGACAAGAAGGACAACACTAACTACTCCATCTCTTTCAGATAGCATATAATTTAATTGAGAAGGCAATCAGTGTGATAAAACACAGTTTGCTCTTGGTAAATTCCAGATGACCATTCTCAGTCACATTGTTTGAATGAGAATGGTTTCTCTGAGTATTTGCTCCATAATTTTCCTACAGACTGTGGTAAGGTTGTTCAGACTGTAGTCACCTAGATCATCCTTGCCATTTTCTATGACAGACACTACATTTTTATAATCATCAGGAACGTCTGCTGACCACTGTGGCCTGAAGAACAGATAGAGAGCAGCCTTGCATGACATTTGCTGGCAGTCTAAATACTCTCAGATGTACGCTGTGCAGTTCCATGGACTTATATTACATTTACAGTTTATTTAGCCACTAGCTTGATCTTTGCTACTTGTCATGGAGGTCTGGAAGGCCTGGGAGCAGATCTTGCCAGTAAAAATAGCCTTTCAATATACAATACTTTGGTGAAGTGTGGTAAGGATGGACAACTCTATTGGAATCCATTCAGAAATAAACACCTGCGTGCAAGTGTTTGATGAAGACTCTACAGGGATCAATATTGACCTTTTATCAGCAGAGCACTAATTTAAGAATACAGAAGAAATTCAGCCCATTTGTTACAGCATTATTTAGAACAGTATTGGGAAACAGTCAAAAGAATGTTGAAAAAATAGTAGGACTTTCAAGCAGAACACAAGATCTAGAAACAAGGTGTTAAAATGTGAGGCTTTATTTATTTTGGTTTTTGTTTATGCGAGAGAAGGTTAAGAGATAACCTTGTACCATCACAGTCTAGAAACATCTTTTGTTTATTTGTTTGTTTATCTGTCTGTCTGTCTGTCTATCTATCTATCTATCTATCTATCTATCTATCTATCTATCTATCTCTCATATGTGATAGCTGTTTCACACAGGAAGAACTTCCTAGATTAGGAACTGGAATAAACCAACCAATATAGAAGCAAAGTGAAGGGGGGTAACAGAAGGTAAACATAGTCCTCTATAAATTAAGTCAAGAAGATATGTTCATATGTGAGAAGAATTTATGGATTTGATGCAGAATTTGTGTTATTTACCATGGAATTTTGTCAAGGGAAGTCTAGCTGGAAAGTCTCTCCAGCATTTATACTTGTGATTGAAGGAGCTAGGCTCTCCATAGAACTGAGTTCTCAGGACCTCGTCTTTCACGATTACACATGTGGCACATCGTGTTCATTACAGAGACTGCACAAGCTCAGCAGCTGTTTTCCTCATTTCACAAAGGGTATGGAAGAATTAAGGCAAGATGAAGAAAGAGTAATGAGGATGATTAAGGATATGAAAAAAAATCTGTTTTGAAAGATTAGGGTTTTTTTTATTTTTTTTTCTTTTCTTTTTTTCTAACCTGAGAGGAGGTTAAAAAAGGGTATGCAGTAGAATAATTGTCTAGGTACAGTAGATTAGATGACTGTGTTCTCTGTCATCTAACATAAGCACAGGAACATCAAGGAAAATTAAAAGGTAACATTCAAAACTGATAAAATACAAGCTATAATTACCTCTACTTATAAAACTTGTAATTAGAGTGTGGAATTCACTGCCAAATCACAAAGGCCAAGAATGCAACAAGATTAAAAAGAGTATTGTATTTTTAGGAATAACAACAATATTCAAGAGATATGGTTGAATGATAAAAATAAGAGAAGGGCTATTAGGTCTCAGGTTTCAAGGTAGAAACCAAATTTCTGTTGATTAGAATGAGTTGGTAGTGATACTGGGAAATTAGTGAATAAGGAATATGAGTAAGGAGGAGATAGTCCACCTCTGCCCGCTCTCGAGCCTTTGTATAGAGAGATCCAATGTGCTGGACTACACAGTTTGTATAGTGAGACAGTTCTTCACAAAGTCCTATGTTTGGCTGATTTAATTCTGCTTGTTTCAGTAGTGTTATAATTAAAACGGTATAATAATGTGCAAAATTGATCTCAATGTTTTGATCAATTGAATAAAAACATAGGATGATTATGTACCAATGAAAATATGTACCATTGGAAATAACAAATCCTACGTACATAGTAAGTAGCAATTAGATCAATAGGGAATCCTTCAATTAAAGTTAGAGAAACACTGGAACAGATGATCTCTTAAGATTCTCAGTATGGGCTGAAGAAAAATAACATTGCTTCTGTGTCTTTCTTTAGCTTTAAATAAATGTTAAAATACAGATTGGACTGTATTCTGTTCTACCTTCCCTTTTCAAAATTATTGTATGAAAATTTTGGAATGTGAAACATATATATACAAAAACCTTAGCTGAGCTATGAACATCTTAGCTATAACGTTTATATAATTCTATTGGATCTGTGACCTTATCCAAAAGTCACATTGCTGTGTTTGCAATAAAATAATTAAGGATTTTTTTATCACAAACTAATTCCAAGTCAGTGGCAGCCACTAATGTGGCTTTTTATACTTGAGAACGAGCAGAAGAATTTAAATGATTTTCAGTGATGATGATTATATATATCAGTGACAACTTGCAAAAAGAGTTGTTTTCAGAGGGAATCAATGGTCAGAGATATGAAGTCTTCACTTGATGTCTTGAGTTTTGACACTAAATTTAAATCAAAATTATAATACCACCACTTACGGTCTTTTGCTACTAACTTCTACTCTCTGTAGTGATGTATTTCTAATTTTAAAAGAAGGAGGAGTCATTTAAAATAGACCTAGAGTGGAGAGTGATGTGATGTGATGTGGGTGGGAGATTTCATTGTATAACTGTTAAAAACGATAGTGGTTGCTATGTGGACATGATGAATTTTGCATCCTTACGTGTAATAGATGGATTTGGAACAGCAGTTTAAATTTTCAAGCACTTTTACGGCAAAAAAGCTCCTGGATGAGGAGTGCTAAAATGAACAGTATAGAAGAATTCATACTTTTCCTGCTGTTGCTCTAAAGTTACTCTAATTACAGAAGTAAAATCTGTACTTTGAACCACGTACAGGAGGGAACCATCAGATTACTTTGAGTGGGTGCGTCCCAGCTTTCTGATGGACAAGCTTTCAGCATTTCTGATCTTCGCTATACTAAAGGAATGTAATTATTAACTAGTGAAACCCCAGTCCTACACGTGCTTTCCACATGCAGTCTCTTGTAGAGCTGTCACAAGTCATTGCTGCTTTCATTAGGAATATCTGTAGATATTTGTACAAAAGATCCTGATTACTATGCTAATGTAATTGACACCAGAAGTTCATGTGGAAAAGAAGGTTATGTATATTTTTCTGTAAGAATAATTACTCTTGTCAGCATAGGCCACACTTTTTGTTTTTCAAGTGCAAATCAAGCCTACAAGAAGAAAAAATCCATTTAACATATACATAAGATTGATACCTGGTTTGTTAATACACACATGAAATTAAAATTCATGAAGTTAAAAAATGGGAAGGTATGGGTATCACTAAATGATCTTTGATCAAAGCTCAGCTGAATGCACTGCAACATTTATACTATAATTAGAAACTTACTGACTGTCCTTGCTCAGTGTTTTATTCATAGATAACTAAGGTATGTACCATAAACTACATATGACTCTTTGATCAAAGGACATTTTTCTGTGTATCTTATCAGTAGCCATATACTAATTTTATGATCGTATTTTTTTCCCTTTCTATTGTGTCTCTATGAACTTTGTAAAGTTTGCTTTGGCTTATGTTATGTTAATCAGTGTATCTAGTTTTTATTTATTTATTTAACTCTTCATTTATTTAATTGCTTCCTAAATGTTAAAAATTAACAAAAAAATACTCTACAATTTAACTTTTATGTTATCTGAAAGGATGAAATGATTCATATTTCAAACTGGCAAGTCTCCCATGTCTGATCGATACACAGAGAGTTAAGAAAAGATAGCAAAACTGAACAGCACAAGCCATCCAAGATGATAGCTCCATTTTGAGTATTTTAACCATTTTATCTTTTATTATGTTTCTGTGTATGCTTTATTTTTGAGACTAGACATGGAATTTACTAGCTTTGAATATAAGAGGGGGGGGTCCTAAATATTCTGTTAGTAGCTGTGGGCAATTAGGAGATCATTCAAATAATATGTTACTATTTTAGATGTCAATGTCCATCTACATATCTATTGGCTTTCTACTGCTGTTCAAGAATGATGTGATATTATGTGAGTCTGTTGTCGTCTGCTATTATCTGCTCTGTCATCTTCTTGTGTAAAAGTCTTTGGTATGTTGTTTTCTGAAATATTAGATGCATGAACCACAAAAGAAAACACAAGAAGGCAGCCTGCACCCTCTCACTTCCAGGCTGAAGACAAGAACTCAAAGTAAAGTAGTGGATGGAAGCAAATCCATGCTCAGGGCTGTAAACAGAGCTTCACCTAATCCCCCCAGATGCCTGTGTACAACAGGTATGCAATATTTATGAGGGTCTGGGTGTAGAATGCTTTATCTGTGGGTGATAACAGCCCATTTACACTAGAGCAATCTAGGATGTATTGTGACATTGTTCTCAGGACTGCTTATGTTACTGAGCCAGAATAAGTCCGTCACTATGAAGTTGTATTACCTGTTTAACTCTGCTGGACTTCCAGGAGTAATATTCAGCTGAAAACTCAATATTCTTTAGCCCTTCCCCTTTTGCTTAGAAATGTCCTGTGATCATGTCCTGCATGCCTGCTTAATAGTGATGCAGGTATACTTATTATTCCTTGTATCTAATTACATATTTTCTACCTTTTTATATCATTTTCATAAGAAGAGGTGGTTGTGTAACCAGTAAAGTGCTGCTATCCAAATACAATGCAAGGGGCAAAATGGCCCTTGACATAGATGTGCGTATGAAGCAATGTCTGTCATCAGACTCCTCCATACACTATTGACATTCACTGACACTTGTATGGAAGAGTCAAGAGTGGATGTGAGAACAATGAGGTGATGGGTGATGCGTGATGTCTCTCATCAGTGACAACAGCTACAGTGGATCACCTCCGCTAGTGATGGTGATAGTGAGGGTGAGCATGGCATGCAGGTCCTTGTTCATCACTAGTGAGAATGCATAGCTAATGGTGGTGACTATGCTGAAAAATAGTGTTTGGAGCTGAGAATTTCCTCTAGCAAGTAGAGTTACTGTGTTCTTTGTTGTAGTTTCCATGGAAATATAGGAGGCATTACTTTCAGAGCAACCTACTGTCTATATTACTATAAAGAAAGTCAAGTGTGAGAAACTTAATGATAAATTCATGCATTTTGAAAATGTGTGCAGTAGATGGGCTGAAGGTAGTTTATCTGTAGTTGAAATCTGAATACTAATACTGCATAATCTGACTGTAGTCAAAAAGAACAAACAGTGAGACAGTGCTGTACTGCATACCATGCCATTTATTTCCATATCATTTCATGGCAGGTCAAGTTTCTGGTGAAATAGAAGATCTAAATTACTTTTGTAAAGTACAGTTCCTTAAACTAAACTGTCTAAAAGGTATATGTTTGAGGATATTTACCTAGGCCACCAGACTAATGGCTAATATCTCTAGTTCTGTGTCACTCTTGTGGCAAAGATGGCTGCTGCACTTGTTGCATGCGCTACAGTTTTCAGGTCTGATCATTAAGGTGACTTTAAGGATGAATCATTTTATCTGAGATTTTCCTTAAGAGTATTAATTCTTATGTTAAGAGAATATAGTTTAGTTTCATGTTAAGTTTTGTCCAATTACTGTTTTCTTAAGTTCTATCATTTTTAATAATTCACCAAAGAGGTGTTTTTATGTCACCTGTTTGTTGTTGTTTATTTGTTTGCTTGTTTTTCTTTCCATAATATTGGACAGTTCTGCATTTGTTCCCACAGAGGCTGATATAGATTTCAGGCCCATTTCTAATTTTTCATGTCCTGGATTTTCTCCACTGAATTCAAAGCCATTGCCACAGGGAAGATTTAAATAAGGACATTTCAGACATGTCTACACCATTGTGGTGTCACTGACCTGTTGCGTTATATGATTTTCATTGCATATATCCCTATTTATATTGCTGTACTTTGCATTCTGAAGGGAAACAATGACCAATTACAGAACTATATACAGAACAAATGCTGTTTCATTACCTGCCCTGATTTCAGGATTACATGTTGCAGATAACAGTATGTCATAACACTGAGATCTGCTGCACTACATCATATGAACTGGCATGACATGCTTTAAGAGTATGGTAGGAGATCATAGAGCGTCTTAGAAGTGAATGGAAAAGCTTTCCTCTTCAATTAATTGTGACTGTAATTAATCTCTTCTTAACTTAAAGCTTCTAAATGCCATAATAGTATTAATAACAATGGTTGCCCTACCAAATCCAAGAGCAAAACAGCTTTTATCATTTATGAAGGAAGACAGAAATCTCATTTCTCAAGCACTGTCTGATACACGTGTATTATATTGCATGCATCTGCTACTTCGTGTACAGAGGCAGGAGGCAAAACACTGCTTACTGCTTCCTTCTTAAAGAAACAACATGCCAGGAGTCTTTGTTTTCAGAATCCTCTAGATACGTGCTACAGTATGTCTTCGTATCCTAAAGCATTGTATTCTGATGGACCAAGAATCCACTACAGACCGTGGCTAGTACTTCAGGATTTTTTATTGCAAGTGTAAAATCTTATATTGTTTTTGATTCTGATGGTTCCTGGTATGCCCGCTTTTATAGTGAATTGCTGGGTGAACTGCTGCGTCAGCAAATAGGATATCTCTAACCTCTGGAGAAAGCTGAGTGGGACAGATGAACATTGTTTCCTTCTTATTTTGGCAATGACATTCATTCCTCCCAGAGATGTAACTATTCTTTTCCAAGGGAAAAAAAAAAACAAAAACAAAAACAAAAAAAACCCACGAAAAACCAGCAAACCAACAAAACAGATCTCCTGGATCACTTTGGTAAGGTGGCATTTCCCCACAGTTTTTGGTTTTGCTGAAAGAGTCATTTGTTTCTGTCAAAAACATTAACTTACTTTTATTCTGTCTGAAAGCAGAAGGATAAAAAATAGTATATTGAAACTTTCTGAGATGGTTCTGTCTACAGATGCATGGAAACGTGACTCATCCTAATTGTACTATGTAATGAAGAAGAGGGTTGTGTTACTTTCAGATTCTGTGGAGTTTGTGAAAAAATACAGAATGCGTGAAAGCAAAAGAACATGGACATAGTGTGAAGACATAGTTTTCTGCACAGACTTTAGGGTATTTGCTGGCTTAAGCTCTCCAAGTGAAGCCTAAGATGGCTAGACTGTTTACAGATATGCCCTGAAGTCTTGTGTTCTGAGAAACTGAGTGTCTGTCAAACACCAAAACTAATCAGGAATGGCCATGTAAAGGCAGCAAGTCAATGATTAGATTTACTGGACTTGCTGTAGAACCAAATCTTTAAGTGTTATTTAGTGAAAGCAAGAGATTAAATCAGAGCTACTGTGGTTCAGCCCTCCATTGTTGGCAGTATGTTTTTATTTTCACCTTTGAGCTGGCACCCATGCTTGCCAAAGTAGATGATCTCAGAAGTGCATCTCTTCACCCTTTGTTGAAATCTCTTGTTGAACCACTGTTCCTTTAGATCACTCCTACCCATTTGTATCTCTTCCACTTCCTGCCGTGGTTCTAAATATTTCTCATTCATCAAGCCTTTTCTTTTGGAAGACAGAATCTTCAGTGACTTTGCCTGTTGACATGCCTGACATCACTGAGCCATGGTGGAGCGTCTCTCACAACTGAAATGTAGGAATAGATGGGTATAAACTCTTCAGGAAAGATAGGCAAGGAAGAACGGGAGCAAGTGTTGCCCTCTGCATCAGTGGCCACTCAGAGTCCACAGAGCTTTGCCTGGGGATAGATGGGAAGCTGACATAGAGCTTATAGGTTAGGGTTAAAGGGGAGGGAGAGGAAGGAGACATTGTAGTGGAGGTCTGCTACAGTTTGCTTGATCATGAAGACCAAGTGGATGAGGCCCTCTATAAAAAGATAGGAGCAGCTTCACATTCATAAAACATAGTCCTCATGGGGGACTTCAACCACCCTGATACTTGTTGGAGGGACAACACAGCAGTGCACCAGAATTCAAAGAGATTCCTGGAATGTGTTGATGATAACTTCATCCTCCAAGTAGTACACGAACCCATGAGGAAAGGTGCTACGGTGGACCTTGTCCTCACCAATGAGGAGGGGCTGGTGAGTAATGTGAAGATCAAGGCCAGCCTTGGCTGTAGTGACCAGGAAATTCTGGAGTTCAAAATCCTTAGGATTTCAAAGAAGGTGTGCAGCAAGCTTGCTATTCTGGACTTCAGGAGAACAGATGTTGAACTCTTCAGGGAACTGCTTGGCAGGGTGACATGGGAGAAAGCCCTGGAGGGAACAGGGGCCCAAGAAAGTTCATCAATGTTCAAGGACCATCTCATTCAAGCCCAGAAGCAGTGCATTCCAAGAAAAATGAAGGCAGGCAAGAATGCCAGGAGGCCTCTGTGGGTCAACAAGGAGCTCCTGAACTTACTTAAGTAGAAAAAGAAATTCTATAGGGAGTGGAAGAAGGAACAGATTGCCTGGGAAGACTACAAAGAACTTTTCCAAGCAGCCAGGAATCAGGTTATGAAAATCTAAAATTCAGACAGATTAAATCTAGCCAGGGACATAAAAGGAAACAAGAAGAAATTCTGCAGGTATACCAAAGATAAAAAGTAAGGACAGGGAAGATGTGGGCCCTCTCCAGAAGGAAACTGGAGACCTGATCATAAGGAATATGGAGAAAGCTGAGGTGCTCAATGACTTCTTTGGCTCAGTCTTCATCGGCAGGGGCTCTAGCCATGCTGCCCAAGATGCAGAAGGCAATGGTAGAATGGAGAAGGTGGATCTGCTTGCTGTGAGTGAAGATCAGGTTTGAGACCATCTCAAGAGCCTGATGGTGCACAAGTGCATTGGACCCAATGAGGTCCATCCATGGGTTCTGTGGGAACTGGTAGATGAAAGTGTCATGCTGCTATCCATTATATTTCAAAGATCATGACATTCTGGTCAAGTTCCCCCTGATTGGAAAAGGGGAAAGATAACCATTATTTTCAATAAGATATTTTAAATACCTGACAAACTTGATGGCCTATTATGATGGAATTACAGCATCAGTGGATAAAGGAAGAGCAACTGACATCACCTGCCTGGACTTGTGCAAAGCATTTGACATTGTCCAGCATAACATTCTGCTCACCTAATTGAAGAAAAATGGATTTGATGGATGGACTACTTGCTGGATAAGGAACTGACACTCAATGGTCACACTCAGAGAGTACTGGTGAATGTCTCAGTGTCCAAGTGGAGACTGATAATGAGTGGCATTTCTCCAGGAAATTTCTCCAGGGAAGATGCTCTCCCTTAGGCATCTGCTATTGGCTATAATTGGAAATTGGATACCATTCTAACCAGATTTTTGCTTTTACCTGGTATGGCTGTTCTTGCAGTTATTTCTATGTGGACAGTTTTCTGGCCATCTTCAACCAAGAGAGAGATCAATAAATTTGTTGGATCGGTGTTGGGACCAGTGTTATTTAACATCTTTATAAGCAACATGGACTTTGGGATCGAGTGCACCCTCAGCATGTTTGCAGATGACACCAAGCTGAGTCATGGACAAACCAGAGGGAAGGAATGCCATCCAGAGGGACCTGGACAGGCTTGAGAGTTGGGCCCATGCCAACTTCATGAAGTTCAACAGGCCAAGTGCTGCACCTGGGTAGAGGCAATCCCAAGCATGGATACAGGTTGGGCAGAGGATGGGTTGACAGCAGCCCTGAGGAGAAGGATTTGGTGGTGTTGGCTGATTCAGTGAGTTGGCAGTGTGCACATGCAGCCCAGAAGGGCAACTGTATCTTGGGTTGCATCAAGACAAGTGTGACCAACAGGTAGAGGGAGGTGATTCTTCTCCTCTGCTATGCTCTCATGAGACTCCACCTCTGAGGAGACCTTCTAGTGGCCTTCCAGTACCTGAAGGGGCCTACATGAAAGCTGGAGAGAGACTTTTTATAAGGGCAGGTAGGAACAGGGCAGAGAAAAATGGTTTTAATCTGGAAGAGGGTAGATTTAGACTAGATATTAGGAAGAAATTCTTTGCAGTAAGAGTGGTGAGACACTGGAACAGATTGCCCAGTGAGGCTGTGGATGCCCTCTCCCTGGAAGCATTCAAGGCCAGGCTGGATGGGGATTTGAGCAACCTGGTCTAGAGGAAGGTGTTCCTGCCTATAACAGGAGTTGGAACTAGATGATCTTAAAGGTCCCTCCCAACTCATATCCTTCTATGATTCTATATAATCATGGAGGAAATCTCTGAATCAGAGATTACTGTAAGCTGGAAGAAAGTGCAGAGAACATATGTGCAGAAGGCAATCAATGTTTGCCCTGTTTTTATGCTCTCCCCTAGGCATCTGCTATTGGCTATAATTGGAAATTGGATACCATTCTAACCAGATATTTGCTTTTACCTGGTATGGCTGTTCTTGCAGTTATTTCTATGTGGACAGTTTCTGGCCATCTTCAACCAAGAAGAGAGAGAAGATCAATAAATTTGTTGGAATGTGAAGCAAAATATCTGACCTTTCCATTTATATAGGAGACATAAAGCATGCAAAACAGAATGGAAGGACAGTGAGAACAGGAGTATGATGAAGTGCTAGGTTAGCTACTTTTCGCTGATAGAGGAAGAGCAAAGAAACGATGAATCTGTCAGTAAGACAGGCAATGAACTGAGGAAGACAGTACATGAAGGGGAAGCAGTAAGCACTGTAGCAAGCAATATAAAGGAGGAAATACAAAAGGTTTATACCAAATTTTAAGAAAAAGTTGATATCATAATTCTCATTTTTGAAAATTTTCAACCGTTTAAATGTATAAAGATACATTTTGGTAAGTATTGCAAATCCGTATTCAAAGGACAGTGTTTTTTCTGCTGCAGTAATTCACCTGTTTCCGTCATCAAATCATGGAATTTAGAACAGCACTGTTTGTATGCATGTGTGTGTGGATATGTGTATTTGTGGTTTGGCTGAAACTGGTATTTTTTAATTTGAATCAGACAAAGGTGGAGTCAGGGTGTTTTCTTTCAGGCATTTATTTATCATAGCTTGCAGTTTGCTTTGTTGTTCAAATAGTATGTGACTCCACCCTTTCTCATTATTACTGAGCTGGGATATAAAGCAGCTTTAGAGAGTTTCTAAGCTAGCACTAATGAAGTTTGATATCGGGTTGCTTTCTAATACCTTTAGAAGAAAGACTAAGGAGGAAAAACGGTAAACATTGTATCATGTCTGCAAAAATCTATTTCCTTAAGAGGAAACATGATGTTAAAGGAAAATTCTTATATTAACCTGTCCCTTGTTTATTTAGAAATAAACTGTCACCTTTCACTTTATTCCAGATTTTCTGTTTAGTTTGCCTTCGACAATCCAGGATTTCAGTTGCTGTTTTCAAGATGTGCAGGTTCCATCTCATGGAGGTGTTTCAAAGGCATAGGCATACAAAAACTGTAACCAAACCTGCATCTCCCCTACAGACAGTTTACCAGATCTGACTGCTCATGCTAGAAGGAAATATGCTTTATGCTTAGAGTGTCACAGATTGCACCCAATGCCTCCAATGCAAATGAAGATCTTCAGGAAACAATGTGTTTACTTCTGTCCTAAGAAATCCCTGCAGGGTGAGACAGCTCTGTGCTGTCTTTATTGTACAACATTAGCTAAAACGAAAGGTTAGTTTCTGAAAACTGTGGATGAAAAGGAAAATCAACTTTGTAAATACCCTTGTACATGAAACTGGGTCACGAGCTCATACGAATTTGTTTTGTTTGGACCTTGTCTGTTATAGCACTTCCAGATTTTCAGAATCCCTAAAATAGCAGAGTAGGGAGAGTGGGTGGATGAAAACAAATGCAAATTGTCACTCTCCTTGGGAATGCTGTCAGTATGCTTCTATGCTTCCTGCTACAAGAATATATGACTTTTTTTTTTCTTTTTCTTTTTTTTTTTTTTTTTTTTTTTAGGAAAAAACACAGTTCTAAAACCAATAAATACGTAAATAAATAAATCCTGCTACTAGTTTCAGTGGTAGCTGATGGAAATTAGTTTATTGCAGGTTACAGTTATGTTCCCATGTAGCACATAGAGAGCATTGTTTGTGTTCTCCATTCTCCACTTCTCCTCAGTAGTGAAGTCACCTGTTCTTTTGGCAGAAATGTGTTCACTCTCAGAATTAGAACAAAGATTCCTCAAAATCAGTTTGTATAGCGGCTTGGCAGAGAGCACAGTATCCAAAAGCAGAGGGAGAAATTTTACAGCTGAGAAGATTTATCAGAGGTCAAGGCAGAACATTTCTCATAGATGACTAATGGTAAGGGATGGGCAAACCTTGTTTTGTTTTGAGGTTTTGTGAACCTTGTGAACTGTACTTTTGGTTTCTTCTTCCATGTTTTCCTTCTCCTCATGCTATTCCTCAGAATGAAGGTTCTGCTATTTTTTTTCTCTGATTTCTCTATGTATTAATGTTGCAATGATCTTTCCACTTCAGCAGGTTCTTAGCACAATGTTGTACGTGAGCAGTTTCTGTCTGTATCTTCTTTTTCTCAGTACTTGCGTTTTAATTATATTTTCTTCTCAGTATTAAAGCAGAATATGGGAAAGAGACCTGAGTCATTCTCAAAAGCATCATCAACTTATTATTTATACAGTTCTCTGGTTTAGAACTCATCAATCTTCCTTCCATTAATAGTCATTTAATCTATATAATCTGATTTTTTATAATTCAATAGTATGAGGGCTGCTCCAAAGGTAATACCTCCCATTTTATGATGTTGGCCCATGACATCAGAGGTGGATTTTGGTGGTACGGCAGTGGAGGTTGAACCTTCCTGCCAGTATTCCATTACATGTCATTGCCGTGTGACAGATGGCAGCAGAAGAACAGTCTGACAAAATGGCATCTGACACAAAAGTGTGTATGAAGCAAAGTTGTGGCACCGAATTCCTCCATGTGGAAAAAATGGCACCCATTGACATAAATCAATGCTTGCTGCAGTTATTAAGTTCTCGGACCATTAAGTCAGACTCTTGTATTCCATGAAGTTTGGATTTTGGAACAGAAAAAACATTCCTTCATTGTTATCTTTTGAAATGGATATCCCCCTACTGATTTCCAAAGATGCAGTTTTACATTGCTGTGTTCTCAAGCAAATCTCTGTTATAGCATACAAGACTGTTTCATATTTAGAACAGATTGATTACTGTGTATACTGTTATCAGTTTGCATCTGATAAATTTGAGGAACTTTCTCAGACGTTGCACTGGAATGACCTACTGGGTGACCTGCAAGGAAACAGTCAATAATTTGGAAAATTTGATTAATGAATTGTAGTTAGAATATCTTTGTCTTATTTATTTATTTATTTATTTCCCCTCAGAACAGTATTTTGGAAGATCATTTCTCTATTCTAAATTTTACTTTTAATGTATATCAGTTATGTTAATGCATTCTAGCTGAACAATCGAAGAGAAGTAAAAACTACTTTCTGTTTATTAAGTATACTACATATGGTATCACTATATGCAGTTTAGTTGTTTAGGTAAATAGTCTAATGTTTCATTTTTAAGCAGTTCATCTTTCAATGGAGGTGAAGGAGTAGGGGATTTAGTAATTTGCTGGAATTGAAGACAGATTTTCTAATTACGCAGATTTATTATTAGCATCAGTTCTTACAAATAATCCCCTAAGGCACAAACCTATATATATAAATTTTGAAAAGGAAGTAAAGCTTTTCTCTGAAATAGAATTTGAAACAGAAATTGAAGCCAACTTTGATGAAAGCTTTATATATTTTAAGCTGACTCTAGGGTGCACAACAAATAGATATGGAGCGTTGCAAAACTCAAATATGAAAGCAACAGAGCATAGTTTGTGTACTGCCAAGACATAGAAGAAGAGCTGTCCAAAAGCTCTTGTTGTAATTAAAATGAATTAAATATGCAGACTAAGTTTTGTAGATTTTTTGTGCTGTTTACTATTCTTCCATGGAAAGACTTCTCAATGGAAAGAATGAATTTTACCAGAATCGAATATTTGTAATAAAAGCAGGTTGGAATATGTAGCCTAAGAAAAATCAAGGGGTTTTAGTTCAACTCAGCTAGTTAGGCAAGAATATCCCTTCCATTACTGCAACAAAATAAATATTAGCGCCACAGACAGAGATGTGATTTACTGCAAGTAAAATGGTAGATTGGCAGATTTATATTCCCTAAGCACTTTCCCACAACAGCTCTTCTGATGACATGCCAACCTAGCAAGTTTTGGCTTGCAGTTTCGGTGGTTTGCAAACTGTTTCGATTTGAAAGTATGGGAGTTACTCAACACCAGAGGCCAAACTATGATCTAAATTATACTGAAGTTACACTCTTGTTTCTCTGGTTACTATTTTGGAACAACTAATTTACACTGCTGTTCAGATCATTATTCAGTCTAGTTTCCTATAGAATTAGAACATGATTGAAAGAAATCAAGCTCATCCCATTTGTGGAAGATGTGGACTTTTAGAAGTGTCTTTCTCTCTCTCTCTCTCTCTCTCTCTCTCTCTTTTTTTTTTTTTTTTTTTTTGCATAAGTTTAGGGAAAGCCTAGGGCACATATTTTATACGCCTACAGAATTACCCTGTAAAGATATATATCTCTGCACTGACTGTTGGAGCAGTCTAGCTACCTGTCTTAGACCAAAATCTTAATGTTTATACAGTTACAGTGAGGCAAAAATTGTCCTGTTCTAGGAAAATAGTCTGGAAAAGGGGTTGTGTATGCTTCAGCATTACCTTTGAAAGATAATAGTCCTTTACATTAGTAGTATTTTTTCTTTGGTGACTTTGATGCTTCCTTCTGTGGCCCAATTCAATGTTGAAGATTGCTAAGTATCACAAGTTCGTGTAACATCATCCTGCAAAGGAAAATTTTTGAGAATGATTTTTAGGAAAAAAAAAAAGAAGTGGAAGAACATGAAATCTAAGATAAATACTGCCCTCTGCTTTATACTGTTTCTTCTCAATAGAGAGCAGTAATTGAGTTACATCACGGAAAGTACTCTATGGGTACTAGAAATCAATAAGCTTTTTTTTTTGTTTTTTTTTTTTGTTTGTTTTTATCAGGTGATTGTAATTGATTGACTGTGCTGTTATGGAAGTGTAAGCTTTGACTGAATCTTTTTTTTTTTTTTTTTTTTTTTTCACTAGTGAAACATTTATAAGGACTTTTTACTGTTCTCAATGTCTAACATAGAATGACATCATGCTACGGTCATTTCTTCTGAGAGTTTCAAATAGAGCCCATTGGGGTAAGTGTTACCTTAGGAAAACCTGCAAAAATATGTCAAATTTAAGTAGTTAAAGAAGATCTAAGGGAGGCTGGAACGGTTCTTATGTAAATGTCAATTTATTAAGTAGCAGTAAGTGGGAAAGGAGAAGGGATATGATGACCAAAGGTAAAATATGATCATAAATCAATTAAGACTGTAAATTGGGAAGTTTTCAAAAAAAAAAAAAAAAAAAAAGTGAGTCTCTGTAGCAGTCTTCTAGGGGAGAAAAATAATGAACTGCTGTCAAAATGAGCATGATTATTTATGAATATATGTCTTCAGTGAAAAAGCTCTCCCTCGGGAATCCCAGACCCTGGCGGTTAGTGAGAAGGCCTGGGGAATGGAAGACTTCCCTTTAGTCAGGGAAGAGGCGGTCCGAGAGCGCCTAGGCAACACCAATGTTCATAAATCCATGGGACCCGATGAGATGCATCCATGGGTGCTGAGGGAGCTGGCAGAGGTGATTGCTGAACCGCTCTCTATCATCTTTGAGAGGTCTTGGAGAATGGGGGAGGTGCCTGAAGACTGGAGGATAGCCAATGTCACTCCGGTCTTCAAAAAGGGCAAGAAGGAAGATCCAGGTAATTACAGGCCAGTCAGCCTCACCTCTATCCCTGGAAAGGTGATGGAACAGCTTGTGCTGGATGCCATCTCCAGACAACTGGAAGAAAAGGAGGTTATCAGGAGTAGTCAGCATGGGTTCACCAGGGGGAGGTCATGCTTGACCAACCTGGTAGCCTTCTATGATGTTGTCACTAGCTGGGTGGATGGGGGGAGAGCAGTGGATGTAGTCTACCTTGATTTCAGCAAGGCATTTGATACTGTCTCCCACGACATCCTTATAACAAAGCTGAGGAAGTGCGGGATAGATGAGTGGACAGTGAGGTGGGTTGAGAACTGGCTGACTGGCAGAGCACAGAGGGTCGTCATTGGCGGTGCAGAGTCCGGTTGGAGACCTGTAACCAGCGGTGTTCCCCAGGGGTCGGTGCTGGGTCCGGTCTTGTTCAACATCAATTCATTCATCAATGACCTTGATGAGGGGATAGTGGCCACCCTCAGCAAGTTTGCTGATGATACGAAGTTGGGAGGATTGGCTGACACACCCGAAGGCTGTGCTGCCATTCAGCGAGACCTGGACAGGTTGGAGAGCTGGGCAGTAAGAAACCAGATGAGGTTTAACAAAAGCAAGTGTAGAGTCTTGCACCTAGGGAGGAATAATTGCATTCACCGGTACAAGTTGGGGGATGAGCTGCTGGAGAGGAGCTCTGCTGAGAGGGACCTGGGTGTCCTGGTGGACGACAGGTTGGCCATGAGCCAGCAGTGTGCCCTTGTGGCCAAAAAGGCCAATGGCATTCTGGGGTGCATTAAAAAGAGCGTGGCCAGCAGGTCAAGGGAGGTGATCCTCCCCCTCTACTCTGCCCTGGTAAGGCCTCATCTGGAGTACTGTGTCCAGTTCTGGGCTCCCCAGTACAAAAAAGACAGGGATCTCTTGAAAAGAGTCCAGTGGAGAGCCACAAAGATGGTGAAGGGCCTGGAGCATCTCCCCTATGAAGAAAGGCTAAGTGATATGTGTCTGTTTAGCCTTGAGAAGAGAAGACTGAGAGGGGACCTGATCCAGGTCTACAAATATCTGAGGTGTGGGGGGCAAAGTGGCGAGGCCAGACTCTTTTCAGCAGTGTGCAGAGACAGGACAAGGGGAAATGGCCAGAAGCTGGAGCATAGGAAGTTCTGCACAAATGTGTGCAAGAACTTCTTTACGGTGAGGGTGACGGAGCACTGGAACAGGCTGCCCAGGGAGGTTGTGGAGTCTCCTTCTCTGGAGATATTCAAGACCCGCCTGGACGCCTACTTGTGTGACCTGGTGTAGGGATCCTGCTTTGGCAGGGGGTTGGACTTGATGATCTCTGGAGGTCCCTTCCAACCCCTACGATTCTGTGATTCTGTGATTCTGTGATATGCATATAATAGTAGGCAACAGGGGAATGCTCTTGGTAGCCCAAGAATACACATAGCACTTCTTCATTCTTTGTTCCTTGTCAAAGCAGTTGGTACATATTGATAGAAGGCTTGGGACACTTCGTGGTAAAATGTCATCTGAAAGCATTGAAAATTGCTGATGATCTTCCTGGGATTCTGTAAGTGAGGAAATGTTCTATGGTTTGATGGAGAAAATAATAATAACAAAGGAAAAATATGGTCTTATTTATAGTGGGAATTATTTCTTATCTAATTTTGGAGTTGCTCAGATGTAGGAGTAGTATTGATTACATAGTGTATGTCAGAAGAGTACTCCCAATTTTATGCTCTTTAACTCATAATATATTCCTGTTTATTTTTTAGGTATTTAAAGTGCTTTTTGAACATTCAGATTACCTCATTATTAAGTTCTGACTGTATTTGAAATGTTTTTTCACAAGTAAAGATTTTGAAACATAATTAGAAACTAAGCTGTAGTTTAAAATGATAAAATTTGGACTAGTACAATACACTTATCTTCTAATTATCCTGAAAGATCTGTATATTTTTTCTGAAAGTCTCTCACACAAAAGGACACATACTCAGAGATAACCTATCAAAGCACTATCCATTAAGGTTAAGAGTCTGACTTCAATGTCAGGTGCAAGGACGTTTTGAGAGTATAGCTTAACCTTAATTCAACCTGTTGTTAACAAGTGACTTAATCCAAAACGTATCAAAGCTTTCAGATAAGTCTAGATAAGTAAGCAGAGGTCTTGACAAAGGTCCTGTATATTTGAAATTATTTCAAGGTATGCATATGATCATATCGTAAGATGTTATGTATGTACTTTGAAAGCAGACACTTAGAAAGATTGCTAGAATACTTTTACCAGAGGTTCTAGCAGTGTCTTGGCAAGCTAGACTATATAGCATTGTCAGTCTAAACTCCTACCAAAAAAATCCCTGGAACTGGATGTTGAGTGGTACTCTCATGGGTATCAGACAGGAAGAAAGGCACATTGAGTCAGAATGTCAATTCACATGAATTTATAGTTGCCATAGCCTTCATTGGACTCTAAGCTTTTTGAATTTACCAGAATTCACTCATAAAATTTACTGAAAGACAGAAATTGTTTCTTTCAGCTCTTGACCGGTCAAATGTCTTTTGAAACCACAGAACATATAGCTGCAACCTCACTTGTAATTTTTCTTATGTCTATCATAATTTCTGCTGTACTAAAGCTACTCCTGTTAATCTGTTCTTCACCCTGACTATTCTGTTTTAAGCACAGAAGAACAGGTTGAGAGGTGGTGTTAGAGATGGGACTCAAAATAGGAAGGCATGAGTTACAGCACTACATGTGTGGGCAAGGGTCTGGGGAGAGCACTAAATGTGGATTTAATGGGACAGAAATAACCTCTGTAATTATTTAAATGTCCTCTCTGAAACACATACTACAGAGTGTCACTTGATAATTTATGACTTCTACCTGTTTTCTAGCAGAGTTTGAAATGTGACCTTTGGAGTTAGAAGAAAGAAGACTATGATTAGATTCACTTAAAAAAAAAAAAAAAGTAGGATTTAAACGGCTGTATTGACAAATCTAGCCACCTTAAGGATTTTCTCTCTTCATATTCTGTAGCCAGTCTCCAAGATTAAACATTGACTGACAACAAGAATGATGTGGAGCTCAATGTTACCTTCAGTTCCAAGAACAAATGCGGTAGAATCTTCTTGTTAACCCTGAAGTTAAATGCTTGCCATTTAATAAATACTTATTTTGCAATATAAGAAGATTTCTTAAAGCAAGTAAAACCACTTCTGATAAATTCAGAGCTTGAATGTTTTCTTAAGCAACAGCTCTGGAACCCTGTCAGGGTTCCCTGCTGAGAAGTGCATGAGGTACATGTGATTTAGGGTAAGCTCTTAAAAACAATATTTCTATGAATTGATGAAGTACTGCAAATTTATCCTGCTTAGAAATTATTTACTTAATAATTATGTCTTTTGACAGTGTTCTGTAGGAAGTATCTCAGCAAGAAACAGATACATGGCCTTAAAAAAAAAGAATATAGAGCTAAAGGCAGAAGCTGTAGTAGATATTAAACATTTTTTGTGAGCAGGACGTATCAATTTGTGCAATACCCAATTACTGTCATGGCTATGTAATAAGAACCTACCTACAGTAGTCACTAGGGACCTACCTTTTTTACTGACTGCTGTAGGTGTGTTCATATTACATAGATCCTATAGCTTGAATACCAAAAGGTATTAAAGCTCGGACAGCATTTCTTATCCATGCATTTGATGGAATCAAGAAAAATGACTGGAACAAAAGGCTTTCTTGTATGACTCCATGAAGAGTTAAAATAGATTACTTTCATACAGCCAACTCTGTCTGCTAGGCCTAAAATCTCAAATCTCACTCATTCATCCCTGATACAGACAGATGTAAGCAAAGGGACCTCAAGATCACAGTCTTGTAGGGGTTGGAAGGGACTTCTAGAGATCATCTAGTCCAACCCTCCTGCTAATGCAGGTCTCCTACAGTTGGTTACACAGGACAGTGTGCAGGTAGCTTTCAGTATCTCCAGAAAAGGAGACTCCATAGCCTGGGGTGAAACTGGGTCTTAGTGCTGCTAAACAGTAAGTCAAGCTTTGGTCTTAGTAGCCTAGACAAGGAGGAACAAAGTAGTAAGATACTATGGCATTTAGGAAATCATAGACCCAAATAACTGTGTAAAAGCCTTTACCCTGTGTGGCCGCCTTAGGGATCTTCATTTCTAGTAGCAAAAAGAATCTTAACACGTTGTATAAGGAAAGGATTCTTTCCACTCTTCAGCTTTTTTTTTTTTTTTTTTTTTTGCCAAATAACTCACTCATCTGAAGAAAGAAATAGGGGCAAAAGCTAAAGACTGAGTGAATCTCTTCATATCGACTGTTTTAAGCCAGTGGCGAAGACTAAAAAGAGGACCAGAATCTCCTGACCTCTGGGCTGCTGCCTTATCCCCAGTGCTGCCTGACGTTATCTTTTCATTCTTTGCAACAAGTTACTGTTAGCTGCACGCTTTTGTATTACTCATACAGGAAAATATAAGGGTGAAATACCGAGTTTGTTTATGAACTGTCAAAACACAACACTTGGAGACATAAAATGCCTTGCATATGCACTATCTAAAAAAGATGAAAACTGAGCTACCAGAGATTTATCTGAAGCCTTCAGAATAGTAAGCTTCTATTTGTAAAAATTCTGCTCCCTAAACCCAATTTAAGTATCCAGACTATCCATATGTCCCTGAGCTTGGTGGAAATACTCTTGGGTGATGATACTGCTGTAGTCAGAAATGATCAACTTATCCAATATGCCACTTAGAGCAGTAGCAGATGTTTCTGACTTTGAAAGTGTGAGGAAATTGCTGACTAGTAAACCTGATTTTCTTTGTTGTTATTTGGTTAATTTTGTGGGTTTTTTTTTGTTTATTTTATATTTTTAATTTTCCTCATTTTCCTGTGGAGATTTTTTTTTCTCAGATATTTATTGTTTTATATTTTAATTTCTTTGACTTCCTTAGAAAGGTTCTTTCCAGTACAGGTTATTGGTTCCTCATACAGGTATCTTGTTTAATCCAGAGGTCAAATAGAGGAAAGATGCATTAAACTGCCCTCTTCACAATCTTGGATGCAGTCGTGAACCTTGTGATTCTCAGAGCTGAGATTATGGTTGCACAGAGAGTCTTTTGCATTCAAGCTGAGACAATAAGACACAGTTCCTCTTGGAACTGCACAAAATTTCTGCTACCATCCGAATGAGGATACTTTCCAGTATATAGTTAACATGCACTGTGTTCCTCTCTCCCATGAAAGATGAACATAGGGCTGTGATGCCATAGTTCTTATGTGATATACTTTGCTGCATTTCCCTTATGTTGTTCTGTCTGAGTTAGAAAGAAATTTGATACCTGAAATATGCTATTCAATATTGGAGCACACAATATTCTTCTACAGAAATACTTAGAGAAGCTTGAATACAGTGGGACCAGGAAGATACTTTAGATTGTTTAATGTGATAGTATTTCCCTCATTTAGAATTTGTGGAAAGAAGAAAGGCTTTGAGCTTTTCTTCTCGAGACTCAGGACAAGATGGCACTAGGAGGTTAGAATCACTCCTCATGAATCTCGTACCACAGGCAGCCTCCAGTCTTTCCCAGGAGCTCTAATCATCTTTTTAAAGTCAGAATGTTCAGAGTTTCTGACCTTCTACATGGCCAGGGATGGGATCTGGTGAGCACTATGTTTCCATGGGGTTTTCTTACCATATCTCTCCAGGCAGGGAGCAGATTTATTGTGGGGCCTTGTTTCATTATACTTCAAGGTGCAACAGGCATGAACTGGTCAAGGACACATACAAGCTCTACTGCATTCATTTAACTTTTTTTTAGCTTCTGATACTTGATGACTTTGACTTTCCAATGTTATTATGTTTAAATGTTCTTTGGAACATTATTTCTAAAAAATATTGCAAGCTTTACTTTTTCCTCTCTATTCTTTTCCTCTTCTCATCTTTCCCTTCACTCCTCCCCTCTTCTAAAATTATACGTGTTCTTATACTGTATTTGTACCCAGTCACTTACTTTTTCAGGGCAAAGATAATAGAATATCTGAAAAGTGGCATTTCATAAAGATATGTTTGCTGATTGCATCTACATCGTTTCTTGTTTTCTGACAGTGCAATTTGTTTACTTGAGAAAAGAAATGAGAAGGCTATCATGCCCATTCTAGCACCTTCCCCAAAGTCTTTCTGTCATCTCTTCAGGGCACAAGTTATAAAAGGAACTGTAAATAATTTTTAGATATTATTGAGGGAGCACCTGTGTCTCCAGTTATACATTGGGCAAAGCCTTCATTTTAGTATTGCCAGCATGACAGAATGAATAGGCAGTGATAATGTTATTTTTTTTTCCCAGTAGGAACAAGGTGGAGATAAACAGCACCTTTGGAAGAATTCCTTGGGAAAAGGTAAGATCAGGTAGGGGAACAGGGAGAGCTGCATACTCAACTACACTAGTTGAATACTGTCACTCACAGAATGTTTGAGTGTGTGCAGCAAAAGACACAATGCTTAGATGATGCAGATAGGGATACTGCAATCAACATTTTCCTCCTCTCCTCAAGTACAGAAATGGAACAGAAAAAAATTGCAATTTTAATGCTTAAGAGACTGTAGGAAGTGCTTAATACTCCCTCTCCTTCTGCGAGGGCTCATTGCCTTGGAGGCAGGAAGCAGAGAAGTTTGTCCTGCTTGTTCCTCAGCAAGAAAATTAGATTCATTGACAAAAGACAGACAGATGCATAGATGATCAGAAAGACAGTTTAAGATATATTTTTGCTTTTCTTTAGATAATCTTCTCAGGTTTGTAAGGATAGTGGGAAAACATTCAGTTTTCCATTCATCAGACTCAAGCATGCTACTCCACATTTACTCAGGGCTATCATCTTGGGACACATAGCACAACAGGTTGTAATGCAGTGCAGAGATAGCTGTAAATGTGGGAGTTCAGCTGTTGGAAGTTGCTGATCAGTAGCCTGCAACACAGCATAGCGAAACTGGTGCTAATTTTCCCTACTGAGAAATGTAAATTGATCGCTGAGTAAAATGGTTCTAGCAGTGCTTCATGCTGGCTCTGGCTAAAACAGCTTTCAGTAATCCAAATACACCATTTAAAACTTACTAGATTTCTCTGCATTCCTTGCAGTCTGCAAGGTACCATCAAATGTTTCTTGATGTAGACACTGAGGTATCCATTTGTACACTGTCTACTGTGCAGAGAATATTTATGTACCCATTCATTGTAGGGTTTCCATATAATTATTATTGGCTCCTCTTTATGCACTGTCATTAAAAACTCACCATGAATTAACAGTTTGTTTCCAAATTCCTCCTAAATTAACTCTAATTGAGATAAGGATTTCCCTGATATTGTTCAAGTAATGACACTTATTCTGAATGCAGGATTCCTGTTGGTTTATTTGATGAAAAGTAATTCCACTGATGACATTGTAACATAAATAAATATCATGTGAGTGAAAAAAAGAATCAGGTGATAATACGTAAGGAGACCTAACAACATATATATTTTTTAATTCTGGGCAGAGGAGTATGAATCCATGTAAATAATACAAGAAATAAAAGTGTTCTATTTTGTCGAGCACTTTATTTTTTCCTGTATTTGTTATATGTATTAAGGTATATTGCTGATGCTGTGTAAGTCATCAGTTCAATTTCTCTGTTCAGATGAATCCTTAGATACTAAAATAAAATCTCACAGCTGTCCATTTGACAGCAGGAAGCATATGGTTACAGAAATGTAGCTATATTTTGATAACTCTATTTTTTAAAAAGACTGAAATTAAAACAATTCTGTTAGATGTATTCCCATATTCTGCACATATATTTTACTTCACTTAAAGTGCCTGTACAGTAAAATATTCCTGTTATAACATCCTGAATTTTGTGATGTCAAGAAAATTTCTGTGTAATGACTACGTAGCTTCCATCCATTCTGATTTATTTCTGAAATGTGAGGGAATCATCACAGATTCATTCTACATTGTTCAGAGAACATACATATGCATTTAAGATACTTACATTATACATTTTAGTGATGTAATTGTGAAATATGTTCCTTTTACATTCCTAATTGTGGAGTGAAACAGATGGCAAAGACTTAGTTCAAAGTAATATATATCCATTAAAATAAATGATGTCAACCATTCTTGGGTGATAGAAGAGTTTGCTACTTCCTTGGAATGTAATTAGGCACTACTTTGGACTTAAAAATATATTTATTTCAAAGCTTAATTTCTATAGTAATTATAGTCAGAATTAGTTAGAATACTGTTTCAAAGATTGTATTATCATATGTAACACATTTAACATGGGTTGTCATTTGACAGCAGGAGATTTGCAGTGAATGTAACTTACAAAGACTAGAAATGACGTTTATTTTGACTCTGAGTGTGACTCATGTTTACAACATGATAAGTTGCTGAAGACTAAGCTCTTCCTTTGAGTAATAGGTTGCAGGAAGAATGGGTACAGAGATGGGCCATCAGAAAAGGACCCTGAGCAGTCTGATCCTAAGACAACCCTGGGAAAGATCACTGCTGTACCTACTGGAAGGTCAGGGTTCCCAGTACCCACAGGCTCAGGTGCTGTGTGCCAGTCTGCAAGTCTTCCACATCGCAGTTTATGCAGCCTTTCTGGCTGATGAGTTTTCACAGTCCCTGGTTAAAGTGCTTCACTGCTGTAGCATTCATATTTAAGAGAGCAAAGAGCAACTCAGATGCTGTGCTATGCAGGGATGCCAAATTCCTTCTCCTTGTACAGACGATGGCAGTAAGTTGGTACCTCTGAAAAGCGATCCAGAAGCCCTGAGAAAAATGCTAATCACTTAAAATAACTTTGCTGCATTTTAGCAGTTCAGTAAAAATAATCTCGTTCCTTCATTTCTTGTCACTAGATGCTGTGGCAGATATTTAAACCAAAGTGCCATATATCTAAATGTTTCCTTCAAATGCACAAAATAAAGAATTTTACCTGGCACTTCCACTACAGGGAAAGGCTAAAAGGGAGCCCCTACTCCTGAGGCTACAACACAAGTAAATTAAGCAGTGCCAGGGAATGTTACCAGGCACTAGAACTCAAATTTTCTACACCATTAAATTGCTCATACAGTACGCAGCATGGTTTTGGCTTGAGCTGAATAGCATTCTCCTAAGCAGTTCCTGGGCAGAGGGCAGAAATGTGTATGGGCCGGCTGGGCTGTTCACAGCAGGTAGTTTGTGTGCAGCCATCTTCTCGTGAGGGCCGGTAGAATCTGCTTGTCTCTTGGCTGTTTTCTGCTGGCTGCCTTCTGTGCCAAAGAAAGGTTTTCTCTTTATTTACTTTGCTTGTAGAGATAACTAAATTAGGTTAATTAGCCTAAGTTATCAAATTACATGGGGCAAAAAAGAAGAATTTTGAACCTTAGATAAATAAGGTAATAACCTGTTGGCATTTATAATAAACAGTGATCTATGAGAGCTTCTGTCAGAAGCTCTATTCAGTGGCAGCACACCAACCTATCAATTTTCATTGTATCCAAAGTGCAGAGCACTCAGCTTGCACGTTTACTTGCATGCCTAAAGCTTTCAAAACAAACTGTAGTTTGCACTCACACCCTGTATATTTGATATAAACGCTCTTTACTTAAGTGTATATCTGAAATAATCTGTAGATAACAAATATTTTTTCCAAGCTAGCTGCCTGTAGGCATGGCTGGAATTAATGAACAGAATTGAATGCAAGACTGTCTATGATGAGGTTACAGACAGATCCTTCTGTATTTAAAATACAGCCTGAGCATAAATAATGTTTTCCATACTCTAGGAACAATTTACACACTGTGCATTGCTAGGTCCCCAAACTTTGCATAATTACTGTTTTGTAGCATGGTGGCTTGAATACTTTCTCAGTTTATGCTATTTTCTGGTCACCCCATGTTGACCAACAATATTTGCTCTGATAAATGAATAATATGAAAGCATCTTGTCTTTGTAAAAGTATGATTGTCTGATTTATACATCTTGTAAGTGGAAGAACTTACTGAAATGAATCAAAGTCTTTTCTGCTAATGTGATGCAACTGTAAATCCTCCACCAGCTGCAGTCAGGAAGAGTTTTGCTATGTATTTCAAGTGATTGAAGAATCAGGCCTTAAGTAAAATACAATAATAATAAGCCACAGTTTTGCTTCTTCAATTGCTTATAAATTATA
The DNA here is from genome assembly GCF_987193195.1 of Phasianus colchicus. Lineage (NCBI taxonomy): Eukaryota > Metazoa > Chordata > Aves > Galliformes > Phasianidae > Phasianus > Phasianus colchicus. The sequence continues at coordinate 19,890,498 of NC_143436.1, forward strand.
GACAAGAGGGGTAATAGATGTGAGGCAATGTAATGTATTTAATGTGACAGCTAGTTATTATTGAGAGATCTGTTCTCATTATGCATGTTCAGAGTCCCAGGGAAGCCCATGGAGAGTTCTGAAAAAAGTTCCCACAGCTTTAAGGGTTGCTTGTTATTAGTAAGCAATGTACTGCAATACAATGCAATACAATATGATTCAATACAATACAGTACAAATGTTAGGCCATGGAAGTTTGTACTTGATTACTCTGCTGGTATTTCTGAATTGGTGGGAATGATTTCTGCTCTGTCTTAGTGTTTCTCTTCAGTCAAACTGGCTTGAGAAATTCTTAAAAGAACTAATTCTCACCACAGGCAACTTAATGCCTTCTGATGGCATATATGCATATCAGTTTTCCACCCTTTATCGTGCAAAACTGAACTCAGTAGCCTCCAAAAAGCTTCTTTCTTCCTATTTCCGGTCTCTGCATACAACTCCTCGTGAACAGTTCAGGTCTTTTCAGTATGTGAATGATCCATGTTATGCAGGCATCCTATGTATGTAACTAAGATATACGGAATTTCCCATCTGAAAAATATATTATTAAACCTTATCATCAAGGTTCAGGGAAGAAAAGTGAATATACTCTTCAAAAAGCGAGTAATATTTTGTTCATTTCATCTTCTGGGTAGATTGTCATTGAAGAAGATTAACAGATCTGTATTGTGAAAAGTTTACACTTATCCAGACCTGAAATTTGAGAAAAGACTTTTCCTGCAAATGAATAGGCCCTATTCCTATCAAACAAACAAGCAAACCAAAACTCAACAAGAGAATTTACATTATAGAATCATTCTTTGATTCTCCTTCCACGGTTTGTTTTGTTTTGTATTTAATTCAGGATGGACGATGGAACAAAATTAAACATGAATCATACAGCATACATGTTGTATATCCAGAAGTCTCATTTATAGGTCTCTCTAATACTTGCATATATATATGCATCACATATCCCACAGATGATGATTATGCTGCACTTCTAGAACAGTCATTGGTTATGATTAGATGTATCTGTTCATTTCTCCATCACCTTTAGTACTTCTTTCCATACTTCAGAAATGCCAAAGGATTTGGCAACTTTGGTCACTCTTTTTTTCAGTGGATTGTGCCCTCTGGAAAGTTGATTTATCGTACTTACAGACAGAAGTTTACTGCAGAGTGCAAAAAGGAAATTTATAGCACTGCCTGCATGACAACAGCCACTGTTTTGAGCAATGCTTCCTCAGAAAATTCTTTGGAAGAAGAATTGCAGAAATTCATGTTTCACATTCTACTGTCGTATCTGGACTGTTCTGTATTATCTGCTATAGCCAACCAACTTCTGAGATCTCTCCTGACCAAAGGGTGTGGGTTCTCAACCAATAACCCTCATGTGGACTGGAGATGTTTCATAGTTAACATGCAGCTTGTGTGATTTATGACCTTTGTATTTATGTTTTGTATCAGAATCCCTAAATGTAATGGGAGAAATATTAGCATTCAGTTGCTGTTCCCAGAAATCTCTCAAATTGAGATTTTTTTATCAAGCCAGCCAAAAAAAAATCAGATGGATTTGTGCTAAAAAGAACTAAATTATAGAAACAGACCATTAAAAGTCTAAGATAGCAAACAGTATCACCAAGAAATGCACTACACAAGTGAAATTAATTGGAACTTATATAGATTACAGTGGAAGAGAAGGTTTATTAACACTTTCCTACAACACATTATTCAAATATTACTGTGAAATACAGCACGGTAAAGATAATACAAGATTAACTTTGGTAGCTCTTTAAGTTCAAACAGTGCAATTCAAGTTGTAACCTACTAGATAGAGATACAGTATAGAACGCTGTTTCAATAAAAGACCATGCTGACTTTTATTTCTACCTATAAGAGAAGTATTCAAGGTACTGCTACAGAAGTGTTCTTTAGCTCTGATATAATTTGGTGATTTCAAGTTGTTTCTTGTGGAAGATTATATGTGGCCAGAATCTCATCATAGCTATACTTCACAAGAAAGACATTTCAGGTGTGTTGAGTAAAATTAAACATTTCCACAGAAAAAGATCTGTCCTAAGTATCAGCTTCTTTAACCTCATGTATTATCCTCAGGAGAAGTGAGATTTTTGGCATGATTTCTTCCATGTTCTCAGGAAAAATTCAGCTTTTCAGAATCCAAGTCAAAATGACTCTTAGAAGAAACAGTATCCTCTTGTTTAAGTAGCTCACATTGACAGCTCCATTATACTTCTATACAGAAAAAGTAGATTGCCCAGGACCATGTCCTGGTTGCTTTTGAAGATCTCTGGAGGTGGAAGCTCTACATCTTTGGGCAACACGTGACACATACAATAATGGCTGACTTGTAGGGAGTACTAACTGCTTGGTTACACACAGACAAAGAAGATAAGGAGAACATAACAGGCTGCTGTGAGAGAAGCCAAAGGAGCAGCAAGAGCACTACCAGACACTGGCTCCATTTGAACACTTTACCAGGGAGTCCATTGAACGTAGACTGCCAGACATGAAGGTAAATCTCATAGTCCCCAAAGAGGCTAGCAATCACCATTTCAGTCCTTTCAGTCTGAGGCAAGCTAGAAGCTGAAGTAATTTGGGAAAGAGAGTGCAGCACAGCCACACAAGGGAATCCTCGTCCTGTACTCAGCACAGGAAGATTCAAAATCAACAAGTGTGGTTCTCTATAGCCATACTATCCCAGGGTCACCAGCTGCATAAAGGTGTCATGTATGAGATTTTACTGGTGTGAATAACTACAAAGAAATTGGTATAATGTCAGAGAGAGAGAGAAAGAGCGAGAGAGATTATCATCTGTGTTATATATGGGTAGGGGTTATTTAGAGTTTTGCTCCAGTACCATTTTGGTATTATGACCTACTCCTGATTTAGTGGTAGTTTGCTACATTCTGTAATTTTCTTCCCTTCTTCCTCCTGCTTCTCCTCAGGCATCGATTGTGAAGGGTGGCATTTTCTTTCTCTTTGTGTTTTGAAGAATTCTGCCCCTCCTTTATGGCTCATTCACCTATTTGATGAGTGTGAGGATTACTTACACTTAATTTATTGCTCTCATTTTTTCATATATTCATGTTGTTATCTGATACACTATTTTGTAATTTCATAGAGGATAGTTTGCTTCTCTCCCCTAAGAAAAGGGAGATGTTGAGCCAACATTTGCTACCAACTGCAAGCTAAACTGGATTTCATGTTCAGTCCCCTGGTTTTTCAGCAAATAATACAGTAACTGTTTTGCTTAAGTTGGCACTTGGAATATGTTCTTTTCCACTATCTTGATTAATAGAAACACTTTGTAGGTTTTTAATGTGTTGTCAATAAGAACTATATTGCTAAAATGAAACATTTTGCTTTTTAAAATGTCTTTATTTTAGTATAATAACCGGTTTTAGAAATATTTATGTATGTTTTTGACATTCATGTAATCATTTAGAGTAGATCAAATACTGTACCTGTGAAATATTCATTAAATCTATTAAGAAATATTTTTAAATGGCTATTAAACTAACACAGTGTATTTTATATATATATATATATTTCTCTATGAACTGAGCGTACATGATGTTATTAAATTCTTCAGTGCCCTGTACATGTAAGTAAACTTAGCCATGCATAATTGAGCTGGTTCATGCACAGTGCACTATGAATGGAGGTACTAAAATTTTCAAGTAAGTGTGACTATGGAGGTGAGCAAACTAAGCTCAGTATAAGAAAAGCTGCTTACTAAATGAAAACAAGTTATTAAAATTTAGGATAAAATGTTTCTATTCAAAGAGATTATTTTCATATTGAATCAATATGAATGATCAGCACTAGCACAAATATTTATTTTTTTGTAAATGTCAAATATCTTACCCTAAATAGCTCAGAAATAACAAAAGACTTGACAAGTGTTTGGTGAGAAAAACTCAGCTACTCACAATCTTTTTCTCCCACCTTGTTTTACACATATCCGTAGATATCACTGAGTGCTGATCCTGTTAGACTTTGTGCTGACTTTGTTTGCAGTAGAAATACTGGCAGGCAGCACCATATCAACAGTGTGAAACTACGTACTGTAAAAATTAATGCCTACTTTTAGGTGCAAGCTCCTTTATTACAAGGAGGGTATATAACCTTTTGGATAAATTCAGTTCAGTTTTGTTTTCTTTATGTGTGCTTTGACTTGCACTATAGTTAAAAAGGAGATTGGAGGCAAATTTGGCAATGAATGGTGATAATAATGATTCACTTTATATAGGACATCTGATCCAATTCAGAGAAGACTTGTATTTTGGTTAATCTAGCATGAAAAAAGATCAAGTTCTCACATAGTGTGTACAGTATTTAGCTAGGAATAAACAAAACTAGATACTAGCACGTTTCTGAGAATTTCTCAATCTATCTAAACAAACACAACAAAAAACCTTGCTAAAATACCATGAGTCTTCTTAAGTACCCGAGGCCTACCTATCAAACTATTGAATTTCATGGAAAGATAGTATTTGTTTTCAGTGTATTTGAAAACAGTTCCTTGAAATCATTAAGCCAAATATGACTGTTCTATTTCCTCTGCTAAATTATTAGGCTAGACCATATTCTTCCATATCTAACAATGTTATTGGAGAATCTGCTCATGCAAGGTCCTATGTCTAAAAACTGTTACAGTGCAAAGAAGACAGAACCAGACTATTTCCAGTGGTGTTCAGAGACAGGGAAAAAGGCAGTGGGTATAAACTGAAAGGAAGGAGGTGCCATCTGAGCATCAGGAAGCACTTTTTTGCTGGAGCACTGCCACGTTTTGCCCAGAGAGTTTGTGGAGTCTCCTCCCTGGTGATTTTCAGATGTCACCTGGACATGGGCCTAGGCAATGTGCTCTGAGTGTCCCTGCTTGAGAAGGAGTTGGACCAGATGACCTTTGGAAGTCCCTGCCATTCTCAGCCATGCTGTGGTTTTCTAATTCTAAATACATAGGCCTGATTATGCTCTTACTTAAATTGCGTACTTAGTTGGAAACTGGGAAATATGACTTCATAGTCTTCTCCTCCATAGTCCTGTCCTTTAAATGCACATTAAAAAAAAGAAAAAAGGAAAAGAAAAAGAAAAAGAAAAAAAAAAATAAAGAAAAGGAAAAACAGAAACATTATTTAACAGTTTTGGCTCCAAAATTTAAATTTTAATTTCCAGTGGAAACAGAAAAGAGAACAAACGGATTATAAATGTATCAACTCGGTTATCTTGTTCTTCATCTGTATTCATGTCTTTGGAAGAATCTCTTTCTGCCCTTGTTTCACTGCTTCATTGTTTCATTTATCTCATTTGTTCCTATCCCATTTGGAAGTATAGTGAGAACAGTGGTTTAGTCGATTAGCTGACAATAGGGATGAAGCTTTTATTTACTGCTGCTGCATTTCTAAATTTTCATGTGCCTTGTCAGATTCTTTTGAATTATATTTTTCAGAAAAATGTTATACTAAAATGATTAAATTTCACAAGAAAGTAAACTGAATGATTGAACTGTATGAAAAAGAAGCAAATTATATAGTAGGTTAATGACACTCCCAAAAACTTAGGTGAAAAGTTAAAGCAAGAGTGGAATACTAATCAGAAGCTGCTCTCTAACCAACAATTATATTTGGTTGCGAAAAATACTACTTTTGCATTAAATGCCTTCTTTTTTTCAGTAGCACCAATTATTTTTTAATGCTTAATTCCTGCTAAACAAGAAAAATCTTTAATTTATAATAGATCATTATTAAGCAGGAAGGAAATACATACAGAATGTATTTCATGCAACAAGCACTACTTTATCTAAGAGGCTTTGAATGCAAGTCCATGCTTACACAAAGGTGTGGCTATATAAGGCAATTTGAGGCAAGCCAGCATTTCCCTCTATGTCAATAGTGTACTGCTTGTTTCTGGTAGACAAGCGTCTGCACTGCTGAAACCACCATAACGTCTTGTAGTAACTGACCTCGTTGTTGGCAGTCACAGCAGAATACAAGAAAGGAATGAACATGGAGATAATTACTTCGGCTCCACAGAGGTTGGGTCTGGGAAACGTTTGTGGGGTAACCTTTGCTGGAGCTGACTAGGCTTTAGCTAAAGTAAAGTTTTCATACAGAAGACTTCTGCCACTGAAGTTATCTTCTTGGTCCTTTTCAAGAGTTCTGAAGTAACCTATTTATTTTCCAACCATGCACTAGCCACAGATATTACAGTGCTGGTGCTACGGGCGTTCTTATTAAAATGTGTATTACGAATCAGCTGCAAGATATAGTAGCACTCTCACTTATTGTGATAACAGAGCAAACCTGTGAGAAAATATACAATGTTTGCTTCAATGCCTTTTATTGACAAAGCCTCAAAAAACTCCTGTGCACACACAAAGCACACACGAAGAGCAAGAGGCAGTATTTCCTCTAATGTATAAGACAAGCAAAGGGAGGGAGGGGTCAGGGTGGAAAGAAAGAAGGCAATGGGAAGCGATACGCTGAGGATCACCAATACACTTAATGAAGAATGGAGAAGAATTTGTTGGTGTACTGAGTGCTACTTTAGTATATCCACTGAAATATTGGATTTTCTTGCACTTTCCATAATGGCATCATGTTAATGCTCTGCATATTCCTTCTCTGTGAATTACTAGTCCTAAAATATTACATATATATCATGTTTAGTGAACACAGAACAAGGCTAACAGGTTACAGATTAGATCTAACGTCCACCAATGTCTGTATGTCCCATCAAATCTTGGATGGAGCCTATTTTAAAGGGACAGGCACTGCAACTCTATGTCAGTTTGAATGGCTAAGAGGAAATAGGATTTTTTTTATTGAGAAGGAATAAATAGAGTTTGTCCTTCCTTAATGGAAACTAAAATCAGATATTATGTATAACAGTAATGAAATTTCAAACACCCTTGCCTTGTTCCCCTATGTATGGGGTCCTTGGGAACTCACGGGGACTGCAATCCTGTTCTTGTAAAATAAATTTCTGAGGACTTTGTACAGAGAGACCTTGGGAACAAGGCCTAGATTGTTACAAGCATGCAGTTTTTCATTTTGCCAGTTATTTGTGATTTGAGAAACTTCAAACTTACTGGTAAGTGGATGAGCAAAAACTGGGCAAGGAATCTGAAGAATGTTTTGGGTTCACTGAAATGACATCTTCCAATGGGAAAGAAAATTGTTCCATAGGAATTGTTCTGATCAGCTAGGTTATTCTTCATACTAATGCAAATAACTTTGGATTCCTGTTTTATAGCATTACATTCCTAGAGGCTGATTCTTTTTGTGTGTGTATATGCTTTATGTAGAGGATCAATACATGCCTTTTTAGTGTGTCATATTTACAAAGTGTTAAGTCTTCTATAGCAGCAAAATTGCAGATGATTATAATGTGATCAGTCCCCATTATACTCCACGAGTGGACTAGTCCAACGAGATACTTTTGCTGCTCATTTGTTATTAACATGACCTGTACATTACCAATCATTGCAAACATACAAACATACACATCAACTCTCATTAAAGAGTCAATGACTACACTAAACTAATTAATAAATAAATGGTGTTACAAAAAAAAAGGAAATGGTCAATGTTGACTTCCTTTTGATTTATATGAGTAATAGCACACCTGATTATTATAATAGATTATGTTAATGGAAAATTTCTACAATTTATAAGCACACATCTGACTAGTTCAGTCCAAAAGAGATAAATATGTCAAGAAATGGTACAAATTCCCTTCCCTAAACATAAGAAAGTGCAAAGACATTATTTAAAATGTCATACTTGCAATCAGAACAAAAACCCTACAATCAGGAATCTCAATAAATATTTACATCATGCTTTTTGAAGACTGAGACAGTGTAAACATATTTCCAGCAGACTAAACATGTCTGGAATAAATTCTAAAAATAATTTCCTCTGAAGATAGGTTAATTGTTGTTTTATAGTGCAGAGTTACTGTTAACAAAGTCTTTCCTGACTGCAAGCTTCTAATGTAGAGTTTTCAGATAATCAAGTGGTTTACTGTAATAGACACATATCTGAAAACTAAGAAGGCAAAAGAGTAAAACCCAGATGCTGTGGAATACATATTTTAGTGCAAATCAAAGAGACGTATCACAGAAACTGTTTAAGGGGAAAAGTGTCATTACATTTTTTTCCAGTTTTAGACATCACAGAGATGTCACAGAGCCAAAAATCACCCATGAGGCTGTACAACACAAGTGCTCCACAGCACTGCTGAGGTCAGGGAGACCCAGAGGCCTTCTTCTTTTCCTTGGATATTGCTTGTGGGTGAGAAGGAAATATGTGTGGAAACTCAGCACGATGCTGATGTGGTGGGAATTTTTCACTGCCCTGAAGACTTGTTATATCTTATGTGTGTCACAGGAGATACAATTGCTTATTCTCTTAAAGACCATGTTACTAATCTATTTAATCTTAGAATCAAAGAACTGCAGAGGTTGGAAGGGAACCCAAGAGATCAAATCCAACACCTCTGCTGAAGCAGATTCTTATGGGTCACACTGTATGAGTTCAGGTGGGTCTTGAATATCTCCACAGAAGGAGACTAGACAAACTCTAGACAACCTGTTTCAGTGCTCCATCATCCCTATTGTAAATAAGTTTTTCTGCATGTTTCTATGGAGCTTCCTATGTTCAGGTTTTAGGTTGTTACTCCCTGTACTATTGTTACACACCACTGAGAAGAGCCTGGCCTCATCCATTTGCCTCCCACCTCCCTTTACATATTCATGAACACTGACCTGATCCCTTCTTCAGTCTTCTTTTCCCCAGACTGAACAGACCCAGGTCACTTAACCTATCCTCATAAGGGAGATGCCTCAGCCCCGTTATCATCTTTGTGGCCCTTTGCTGAACTCCTTCTAGGAGATCCCTGTTTTTTTGTTTGTTTGGTTGGTTTGGTTTGGTTTGTTTTTTTTTGAACTGGAGAACCCAGAACTGGACACAGCGTTCCAGATCCGGCCACACCAGTACAGAGCAGAGAGGGAGCATCATCTCCCTCAGCCTGCTGTCCACGCTCTTTTTAATGCATCCCAGGATCCCATTGGCCTTCTTGGCCATCAGGGCACACTGCTGGCTCATTCCCATCTCCCTGCCTTGGTTTTATTCCTTTTCTAGAAGTTTTGCTTTGTAGCACTCACGTGAGTGAGTCTTATCTGAACAGTGCTGGAAAAAGTGAAGCACTGTCAATTTTTCTGCTATTAAATTAATGGCTTCCTTCTTAAGTACATCCACAGCTAAAGCCAAAGACAGCCAGTGGAAAAAGTCAAGGTTATGGATGCAGAGATTCTGCATGTTTGCAGTAGTGTTGTGAAGTGTGATCTGTGTTTTGGATCAGATAGATGATGCTAGAGGAAATTAGGTTTTGGGCTGAAGATTGGGATGGGGGAGATGTGAGATAAAAGATAAGTATTTATTTATCTATTTTTGCTTTTACTTTTTAATTTATCATTGTATGCTTTTAAAGTGCTGTATTAAGAAATAAGGAAAAATGGAATTTGAGTAAAATAACCCAGTCTTTGCTAAGATCTGTAATTCATTCATAATAAGATTTTTTCTTATACCTATTATTTTTCTAAACCCGGTGAAAAACGAATGATGAAGCAAAAATCATGAAATCAGTTAAAAAACCATTTGAATCTCTTAGAATTTTTAAAATTGTTTTAACTAAGAATATATTCTGGAAAATATCTCCTCGACAAGTTAAAAATAGCAGAAGCCCCTATATATAATAATGTATATTATAAAATAATTATAAATTATAAAAATAATAATTAAAATTATAAAATATAAAATATTAATTATATTATGTACATATAAATTGATCAAACAAGTAAATAAAATCGACTGTTTGACATCTGGTTTTCTTTTATAGAGAGAAATTCATCTGTTAATATGAATTCAGCTGTTATTTTGGAAAGCAAATTGAAATAATTTTCGACAGACAGTCATTGCTGATATAATTTTTGATTATTTATATTGATATAAGCTCATAATATAGCATAACAATTGTTATGATTTGTGATTTTGTAATAAAACATTAATATTTGTATTATTCCTGTATATAATAATGTTGCATTTTTAATCTATATAATTTTATTTTTATTTATTTGCTTGTGATAAGTAAGAACATTCATTTAGAGTTCATTTTCAAAAAGATTAAAACATAATTTTTCTTTTCTATTTCAAAGCCAAACAGAATCTTCTTTGTTTTCCTGCTTTATATTTGTAGTTTTTTCCATTACTGTTTTTAATTTGTAATGAGCAATATTTGCACAGAGACATTTTGTTATGAAGACAGCTGAGCTCTGCCAAACATTGTCCTACTAGCTTAAGCTAGAATTGCAAGAAAACATTCCAGTCTGTGCCCTTTTGAGTGGCCATTTATTCCAAGTAGTGATAAAATAACTTCTTTCTAGGTGGTGTCGCATAACTTGCGCTATTTTTTAATTGGACCTTTTTTCTAAGAACGAAGGAATACTAATGTGTTTCTCTTTTATAGTTTATGTTATCTTCAGAAAATATAATAAGTTCATGAAAAAATATTTTATCACTAATGATAAACGGTCATTGGAGAATGATTTAGTAAATGCAAGATATACAAGTGACATAATAAAGGCATTTTTTATCTATCATCTGCCCTTAGAACATCAATATTGAGTTCCTTCTTGAATATAATGGGAATTTTGACCTGACTGAGAAATTTTGGAACGTGACAGCATCTACATGATCGTCTGAGTCAAAGGCTTCATAGATTTGGTTTAATACAAAGACAGTCTTACTGTTCTGCTATTTTTTAAATACATCCAGTTGAAGTGACAGTGGCAAGACAGCATTGTTTTGCATAATAGCAGTCTGGCAGACCATTAAAGTCTTTGACACTGGATGCAGTTCTATTAGAAAAAAAATAAATCTAAATCCAGAGTATTCATAATTTCTAAAAGTACTGAAAAATACATGTTTCTCTCATAACACTGATCTACTTGCAGCTGATTTACTATTAAAGACATGAGCGTCAACAATTCAGGACTTTCTATTGCACATAATTGACTGATTTATAGTAGCAGTAGACTGGGTTGACCAATAAGACATGAGTCTATTCTCATGAGACTGACTTCCCACTCATCTTGTTATGGTGCCGACACAGTGGTCAGTTGAAAGGATCTGCAGAGAGAGCCCATGCTCTTTGAAAAGTCAGTAATTACAAAGGAAGCAACTGCAATAGCTGAAGTTGCATACCTTTGAAATTGTTCAATTAACAAAATTGTCATCACAACAAAATGAAGCATTTTTAGCTTTGATCTTGTAGTTTTACTGCTGAAGCATTCTTTGTGTTAAGCTTGTTATGCTTTACCCAGAAATATCCACTAAGTACTTGTATCAACTTTTCTTGTAATACTGACCATTAGGTTGAGAACATAAGAGCAAAAAAAAAAGTCCATACGTTTTTAACTTTTAATTAAATAATTATTTTTTACTATATGGACTGTTAATATGTAGAGTTTGAGATCCTTTCAAGCAAACATTTGAACACTGGCAGAAGTTTGTGGAACATAACATAAAGTATTGCCTCACTGCTTATGGAGACATTATATTAAGATTTTGGAAGTACTGACATGTCAGTCCAATCAGAGAACAGATTACCTGCATATTGAATTTGGAAACAAAACTTAACAACTTCTGTTATATAGTCTAAAAAGCTTATATGCAGTCTATCTGTAGAACTAAGGAATTTCAGCAAATTTGACAGACTTACATTTCATAAAATCAGAAATGGCTCTCAAATGTGCATAGAAATGAAAGGCAATATTTTTTTTCAATGTATTACATGTTGCTGTTCTAGACTTTATTGCCGTCATCATAAATGGAATGGGTCTTCATACACTTCCTACAATATTTAAAGACTTGAAGAGTTCTCTGCAGCTCAAAAGCATTCACAGTATAATTACACTGCAGAAGCAAATTCAGGTTTATGTATTGTCACAGCCAATAGCCAGGAGATGGAAGAGCCTGAAGAGAAGATCTGGTGGTCCTAGAAGTCAGAACTGGGAGCTCTGAAAGGCCAAAATGCTCAGAGCAGGCAGGTAGTAGAAATAGTAGTTTTATTATGGGCTGCTCCCAGTAAGTGCCAGAGGATGGAAGTTATTTCCAGTGTACTCTACAGGAATTTGTATGTCATAAAAAGCTCATTGTTCACATTACCATATTCTGAGCCCAAATTAGCCTAGTGGCTGAAAGAACAGAGAAGTTCCACGTGCTCCCTTGATAAATCAAGAAAGTATCAGTCATAGAGTACTTCATGCAACATTATGGAAATTTCTTGAGTAGGATGACCAGACCAACAGCAGACATTTTTTTTTTGTCTGATAGTCCGAGGTAGGAAGAAAGTTTATGAAGTCCTATAGGCAAAAGACCTCCCTACTTCATGGGGAAGGTTCTTGCCATGTAGCATACAGCTTTTCATATAACATATTCTGAAAAGGTGCAATTATGAAGCTTTAAAATCCCTATTCTTTTTCCATGTAGACAAGTACCTTATCATAAGACATTCCCTAAAAAAACTTTTGTCAATTTCAGTTTTAGCTCAGTAAATTATGAACAGACTTATGATTGGGTTTTTGAATTGGGATTTAAGAATTACACTTGTAAGAATAACCTAAGTCAGGAGATCCATAGACAAAGTCAAAAATCTCTTAAAAATGAATAATTTTTGAGACATTTTTTTCTTAGTAAGACAAAAATGAGCATACATTTAAACTGTCGAAGACATATTTTGTATCAAGTCAAAAACTGTATCCATTAAAAAGAATGCTTTTACTCTTCCCTGATCTGATACAGCTCCTCAGTTCCACTGACACGGCGACCCTGCCTTATGCCAGCACAAACATTAATGCTTCTGTTCAAAGAACAGAACTGGGGTTGCAAAGCATTTTCATCATGCTGTTTTGTTTGCTTGTTTGTTTGTTTGACTAATATCAGCTCCTTGATAGTTTTGAGTGCAGCTACACAAATGCTTACCACTTCCCAAGGGATACATGTTGTGAGGCTGAGAAGGCTGGTAGTAACAGAAGGGTGGGACTATTGTTTTCAGTCACTGCTCTCTGTCTTACTATCATGGAACTGGACTGTAAGCGGCATTTCTCTCTGTACAAGGACATGCTGTGGGATGAGAAAACCCAGGCTCCTGGCATTTAAATGATCTGAAAGAGCACATGTATCTTTTGCTGGACTGAGACCAGTGTTGTAAGATTAAAGTTGCAGATTCTGTTTATGCCAGCTGAAACACATGAAATATTATCTCTTGCTTTTTTACTAAGTCAGTTGATGTCTGACAGAGATTAACCAGACTGCCTATGTGAAGATTCTTGATAGTGTTCCACAAGGAAATAATGTGTTTTATGTCTCACAAGGTAAAATAATAAAAACTTGCATTAAGTGTGTCAAATTCATATTTTGTTTACTACATGAAAATACCCATTCAGATTCAGGAGTAGCTTTGTCTAGACAGAATGGTGCACCGTCTGGTAAAACTTTCTTATAATCTAGGTTTTGACAATGTGATGTATATTTATGTTTAGAACTAAATACTAAATTTTGATATGTAGGCCTTATATAATCACAGTCATTCAATAAGAATAATATATTGGCTATGTATACATTTGCAAATGAATCCTTACATGTTTCTAATTGTTTTTATCAAGTCTATTATGTAAGTTCTGCATATTAAGAAAAGATAATTAGTGTACAGTGGCAGTGAATTATTTTCAGGTGATGACAGAGTAACCTGGCTTATGGTCTTAGTTTTGCTCTGCAGATAAATTGCATGTGTCTCTTGTTATTTTTCCTATGCCTTGCTTGTAGACTCCTCAGTACAGATGCAGTTTTATGATCATGTGTACATAGCAGTTGGTGAAATGCAGTCTGGCTTGTAGTCGGATAATCCAGACATGAATAAATAATGCTAATACTATATAGCCTACATTCTTTTCTATGGGCAGAAGAATAATAACAGGTCCACAGGAGTCCCCCAGCTTTTTTTTTTTTTTTTTTTTTTTAAACACAGATGGGATTTGTAGAGACCTGACATAGGTGGCTGCAGCTGTCAAGTCAATCCCTAATCAAACCCATATAGCCCAATATCATGTTTACATCATTCCTGTGACTCAGGAATAGGACATAGAGGAGAACTGCTCAGGATCCTCATGAAGTCTGGGCCTTCAGTTTAGAGACAGAGGTCTAAAAATGCTCGTTTCCTAATTCAGTGCTCAGTGAGCAGTGTATGTATATGGCAGGAGCAACAGATGATGGGAAAATTACAGATTCAAAATTAACAAGCTGGCTTCAGGAAAACTGTCAGTAAACTAGTCTGAAAAATGAAAGCATTAAGTCAACAGGAAGGAGGATGAAAAGGTAGTACAGTTGTAAAACCACTTTTTCTCATTTAACAAATGGATCTCAGCAGGTATGCTACGAGTAATGCACAAAGCAGAAACAGAAGTAATTCCAAAACTAAAATAAAGCATAACTATGAAAACAAAAATAAATACTGACAATTGTGTAAACATTCATAAATATATAATATTTTTAATTCCTTGAGAGTAAAGTTAACATTTTCTGTAAAAATGCGTGTCTTTTGTCTTTCAAAGTTTTTCGATGCAGAAAGCTTGACTATTTCTCTTGAAGAATACATCGCCTTCTCTATTTAATTACAAAATTTAGAATTTATTTTATAGGAATTCTTATTTTATACAGAATACCCTTTAGTACAGAATTCTTCCCGTAGCAGAACTGGAGAGCCTAGCAGGCATAAAACTCAGAGGCAAGGAAAGCAGCTGTTGTTCCCTCCCATTGAACTGTCTGCTTTTCACAGTTTCAGGCTTTCTGCAGGAAACTCCTCAGGGCTTGATATGCCGTTCTGTTACTGGGAGTGGCATAACAGTGTCAGTGATTCAGTTCCTAAAATCCTACACAGCAGTGGATTAGTCTTCTCATTTCCTTTCCTGACATGGTTTCATTTTATCCCTTTTGTTAATTTTATCCATTAAATCCTAAATAATATATTTCCACTCAGTGTACTCAGTCTGCTACAGTGCCTCAATTACACTGCTGCTGGGTCAGGCTACACTGTTTCAATTTTTCTTAGTAAATTAGCACTTAATCTTGTTGCTCTTTTCTGAACATTGTCTGTTTTGTCAGAATTTTGCTGGTAACATGGATGTGGGAACTGAACATGCTGTTTCTCTTTTCACTATAGCTGAACAGGAGAGGAATTCTGTTCTTTCCCTGCATTTCTGCTATGTACATGCATAGGTAATCTTTCTAGTGGTTTACAGTTTCATATGGTATAAAACATAAATAACTAGGCAATCCTCTCACAGTGAAGCAGTGTTTAACCTTCTCAGAACTTCAAGATCAGAGAAGGGAAAAACATGCAATATGTTTTAAGAAGTCATTTTCCCCCATAATTTATACTTTCAACCAAATGGTTCCTGACCTTTGCCTGTGTTGCTGATGATAATTTGTGATCCAATAGCATCCACAATGTGCTCATGATTTTGAAATGCAGAGATAGAAAGAGGAGCTGTCTAGGTCAGAGATTGAATAATAAAAGATGGATAATTAATCTCACGGTTCAGATCAAATTTTGTGAAGTGCTGGTTCAGCCTGCCTCTTTCATTTAGGAGGAGCAGTAAGAGCTCAGGTTACCATGCACTCTGACTTGCAAAGCAGAGATAGCAACTAGCTCTATGTCACTGGACCTCTTCTGATTATGTAAATGGACAACTGGTTGCTTGATGGCTCCTATGGAGGCATTTCCACTGATCCACTACCATTGTGAATGCACCCCCTTTTTCCTTTTCACTGCTGTCAAAGAGGATGTGGCAAAGCTCATCAAAACCATAGCTTTTAGCATCCTTCATCCTCAATGTAACGAATAACCATTACCATTCCAAAAACTGAGGAGTCTCAAGTAAGTGCTGAGGCTCTCTTATGCATTGTAAGCAGAAAGTGTAGTTGCCCTCTTCAACTGGCAAATTGAGGTCCCTTCATAGTGTAGATGCATTTATATCATTTTATGGTGATGGCTACTGAACAGAGCAATTTTTTTTTCCTGCCAACCCCCTTAATACAAGAAGCAACATATTCTTAATGCAGACTTCTTTGATATATTGCAGTATCTCAGAAATCTTTCTCTGTAGGGATTTAACTGTTCAGTGGTTAAAGTATTTTCTCAATTCTGAACTCTTACATGAAACATAACCTCTTTCACTTCCCCAAATCTGGCAAATCCTAATATGCATTAAGAATGAAAAATAGACAAGCTATTTTAATTGGAAAGATACATAATAATATATTTTCATTTATGAGTTTCTCCAGAAGATAGATATTTTTTTCAGAACTTCAAATTATCTTTTGTTGCAACTCAATTAAATGGACATTGAATTAATGCTGATAAAATGTTACACCAGTCCTCTGACACTAGTATTTTCTAACATAATTGAAATTTGAATTGTATCTAGTGTGAAGTCTATCACTGTAGATAATTGCAGTGATCTTACATTTTTGGCATAAAGCAAGGATGCTAAAATAGCCTTAGATGATTTAGAGTGATGCACAGTTAACCCCACTGCATGATTTTCTGAAGTGTGACAGCAGAGTACCACTTTCACATAAGCACAGCAGATAGTAAACATCAAGGAATGAAAATAACAGTAGCAGCAACAAATCTGACTCTCAGTATTGTACTGTGAAAGCCATTAATGATAATGTATATTATTTCAGCCAAGACATAAAGTAGGTCTTGAAACTGTGCAACATAATTTATTTGATTTATTTCAGTTTACTCTTATTTTACATGAACACTTAAGAATTCGTGTCTGTTATACAATAGAGAAGCAGGAGGATATATTGTTCCCCTCTCTTCCTTTGTCTGAAAGGCAATTTATTATTTTTTTTCCATGATTTGAATTACTTTTTAAAACAACAAAGCTGGAAAATGATTTGCATTTTCACAGTGTTGAGTATAGCTCAGATAAACTTACTGTGATTCAAAGAGCCTTGTGGCCTGTCTTTTAGTAAAGCCATAGATATAGAAGGAATTGACATTTTCTCAGAATAAGTGGCACATTTCTCACAATAATTGCATTCTGAGGGCTAAAGTCACTAGACTTTTTATTCAAAGAAGAAAGAAGGAATTTCTAAGAATTTTATGTTTTTGTATTTTTTTTTTTTTCAAGTGATTCAGTAGGGCTCATCCAGTCTAAGCATTATTGTCACTATTGGAAGAAACTGTTCTCATACAAACACTAAGGGCCCTGGCACACACTCTCAGCGGACTCTCCTTCGTGAGGCTCCAGGTTTTACAGCTTCTCTCAGGCTTGGCCTTGTCTCCCTGACAGAAGTTATCATCTGAGCAGCTGAGGCAGCAGGATGCTGCGTGGCACTGTCAATCAGCCATAACTTGGTTTTCTACCTGGCATTTCAAAGTAAACTTGCCACAGCTTGTTACAGTTAGAATGAGCTGGGTTAAGCAAAGATTAAGCACTAAGATTTAGAAGGGTTAAGATAAACTCCTTCATTGCTTCATTTTGGCTGAAATGGATTAAGCAATATTTGTAGGCACATCTTTGTTCTCAGAACAAGTAATAATGTCCAGGGCTGGGATGATGAAGAGCAGGTGGGAACAGTAACCAGTTCCAGTGACACAAGAGACCATGTCTGTCTACAGGCACAGCATCCTTGTGTCATATCTCTGTGGTCATTAACACTACATCCATCCAGTCCTCAATCATGTAGCAGCACAGATTTGATCCGCTTAATGTCTAGGTGTATAACTGCATTTCAGATGGGCACTGCTGATTCAGTCTCCCATTGCAGATTGCACTCTATCAGCTGTGACAAAGAAACAAATCTGGCCTACTATCTGCGGGCAGCAAATTCTGCTGCTCTGTGGGGGACTTTGCATGGGACTTCTCTAGAGGGCCTAGTTTTCTATTTCTGAAATCAGTCAGTGTCTCCTAAATAGCATCAAATCATTGCTAGGATACCATCTACATCTTGCTGCTGCAAGCATAGTACACCATTTTCTTTTCCTTAATAAGCTGCAACAGCTGCATGAATCTAGAGTTACTCAACAGTGGATGTACAACTCTTGTACACAGTTGGGATAAGACCCTTTGCTCTAGGGCTAAGTTTCCCTCGTCTTATGATGAGGGCAGCAAAGGAGGGCACATGGAGACAGCCTTCTTGAAGATTTTATAATCTGTTCTCTCGACTGTACTCCACAGATGTCATTTACCTCTAAAACAATTACAGTAATGTCTGGATTGTTGAACTGTTCCTTTTCCTCTCGGGATGACATCTGCACTCCATGCGTGTCTGAAAAATAGTCTTTCTATCCTGAGAAGCAGCGTCTGGAGGATAGTACTGTATCACTTCAAGCTAAAGATCAGTTCCAATTTTTCAGCATTTCCAGTATTAACAGAAATCCCATGCATGATTGATGACTCTTTCACAATGTAGTAGACAGACATAAGCTGCAACCCAGTCCAACATACTTCATGATAATGTTTTATTGCGTTGTTGTTGTTTTCATTTTACTACAACCAATTCTGATTAGTAAAAATAGTGCTTGTATCTCTTTCTGTGAGTGCGTGTACATGTTTCCTGAAATGCTCACCTTTCTGTGCTAGAATGGCAAGCTGGAGGTGTGAAGGGAGGTGATAGAAGAAGACAGAATGGATCTTCAGGTTGCTTTGTACCCAGGGCATAGTTTGTGGCACAGCCCACCAAACTCATTTAGTCAGGGCAGAGCACAAAGACCCAGGCTTTCAGGATGAGACAGATCTGGAGCATGGCTCACAGTGCTGACTTATCTTTTTTTGTAGAGAATCCAAACTCTGACTGTCTTTTCAGGAAAAAAAAGTGGAAAAATGAAACGAAGGCAACAGCTAAAAATAAACAACAGCCCTGGAAACAGGATTCCTTGCCTGAGGTATTCTACTGGATTCATTCTCTGGCTATGATTTCAAAACCAGTTTTGCTACCAGCAGTTCATTGCTACTCAGGGACCTTATCTCACCTTCTCTCCCACAATAGCTTGATCATCCTCAGAGTCACCTGCTTGCTCTGAGGCAGCAAACTACTCCTGAATCCCAAAACCTATTGTAACCCACAACTACTTTTGTATCTCAATTCACAGTCATGCTTCATGTAAAATAGAGTGGTAATCACAGAGTCTGTGGCTATAGGAGTAAATTAAACACGTCTGGGAATGTTCTAGGTACTAAGGCCAAATGCAAACAAATAGCCTTCACCTACAGAAGGTGGCTGCAGGCAAGTAGTTGTCACTGAATAGCTACAGCTGCTAAGTAGTATCAGAGAGTTTGGGGGGATTGTGGTAGCCAGAACATGCCAAGTTGGTGCCAGGGAATATTCTAATAGTTTACTATCACATGAGGCCAAATTCACAAAGACACTTTAGTTTATTAGTACAGACTCAGCCAGAGAGTTCAGTGTCATATCATCTCTGTCTCTTCTGTGTTTCCATGTACAGCCTTATTTTCATTTTTACATTGGTTCAACTTCCTTCAGTGTTCACATTAAAGCATTTATGTAAGAACAATTAAACAAATTGAGTTATTCTGCATATTGTCTAGTCAAGTAAATCTGCATATTGGATTTGTTTGGTCAGCCTGTCCTGTACTTTTTCCTGGGACCATTTTGAATGACAGCAAATGGTTCCACATAAATTCCACTGGAATAAACACAGCAAATATGACTGTTTTGGAGCCTGTCTGAGTCTGGGCAGGAGTAAATGCACAATTACTATTGGATTCACTGGGTCTGAGGCAAAAAACTGTCATCAAAAGCTAAGGAAAATGTCTTATGCTGGTGCTATATTAACCTCTGCATATTTTGTTCAAAGAACTCCAGTATATCTTTGTATGTGGATATGAGTGAATGCTTGACTGTGCTTTCATTTCGGATACTCTGTCCTTATCTAATTGCATTATATAAGTAGTGAAGTAGAGTCTTGGCATGGAGCCTAACTGTGAAGCATTTGAGAGTGTAAAACATAGAAATAATATAATTTACTTTGCATTATTGGGAATAACTTTTTCATCTTAAAGAACTTTTACTGAATTGTAGCTGAAAGAGAAGGAAAACCCTATACAGCAGATTCACATACACTGTATAACCCTCTTCCTGACACTGAGTAACCCAGTTGCAGAGTTTTCAGTGGAATCAGTCATTGAAGAGATTGCTTTCTCTTTTTTTCTCAGTAAGGATGGCAATATTAAATTGATATAAAAATATATTTACAAACATATTTTTAAATGTGAAAAAGGTAACTTGCAAATTTTAAATATTTCTATGCATCTAGTATTTCACTTGGAATGATCATTCTATGTTCTCACATGCCTTCTAATCTATTTATTTTGAAGGATTTGTTTATCCCTGAATAGAATTGAATTTCATTGCAATAGAGCTGTCTGTTTGTTTGTAATCGTGCTTGTTCTTGCTACTCAAAAGCAATTTTCCACTCAAATCTAGTCCCAGCTTTTCAGACTTAAGTCCTTATTCTGAGCCCAGCACTGGAGCCTTGTTTCTTGGCCTGTGGTGGTGAAAGAGCGCATTCAGCTACCAGCCATCACATCTGTCTTCTCTGCATGTTTGGTGTTACAGCTATGAAGCTGGGCTCTGGAAGGAACTATTTTTAGCCCTCATCACCAGATAGGAGACTACTGTGGATTGGAGAGATTGAAAGAAGGCAGTAATAAATCTAATCCAGAGAGATCATTATATAGGATGGGAAAACTGAGTTGAGATGGCCTACTGACAGTTCTTGCAGGATAATTCAGTAGGAGGGATATAGTGTCTCATCTATTTTAAAACAAAGAAACAAATCCTAAGACTAAAAATGTTTCACTCTCCTAGTAGTAAATTGTGCCTTTGTGCTCTGAGCTGCATTTGCTGGGAAGTCATAAATATGAGATATTTAACTGCCAGCTACCATAATTTAAACTAATTTCCTGGTTGAACAGTATTAATGTAAGAGGTACTGCAGTCATTTGCATTGCTGCAATACTAATTATTGGAGTTTATTCATATTAAGGTTAAAAATGTCAATTGTCTTGCTTGTGGTAGCAATATTCTGAGCAAGTACTCTGTTTATAGTGTTTAAAATGGTGTAAGTAGTAAATATGTCTCAGCTTGTTATGACTCAGCTCATAAAAGACAGAATATTTTTATACAATAAAAGAATGCTGATGCCTCTTTTCCAAATGTCTCCAGTAATGATTTTAATAGCACTAAACCAGAGTGTTTCTGATTGCTACTTGTCATCAACCCATCTGGTAGAAAAAAAATAGTGGTTGGAATTTTGAAACGAGCTTAGGGGGTGAGGCATACCACTTCCTTTTAACTTGTGTTAATTGGGTCCATTCCTCTTGAATGCAGATGGAGTCACTCTTCTCTATATTGAGTATAGTTTACTCTTGCCATGTACTCACTATGGGCAGTTCCCATTTCCAGATCAGACACTAATAACAGACTGTTCTCTTTAAAGACTAATATCTTTACTAATTTCATATGTTGATGGAATTGACTACAAAGCAGCCACTGGATTCTTCACTATTTACTGCCTTGCTAATATTTTTTCCCTGTGAAAACTCTCACTGTAACTGCTTTTGAAAAAAATTCTTGTATCCAGATAAAATAATACTAATCAGGTGAAGAACTAAGAAAGCTGGGTCTTGTTTTTTACACATTGGACTGACTGCCTTTGCCATGTGGAACTCGACTTTGATATGAAAGAAAACTGTCCATATCATCTTGGATGTTAATGACAGGGCACACAGACAAATAGTGCATATTTGAGAAGCGGACAGACAAGACTGTCTGCTGTGCTAAACTGTATTAATAGGCAGTTGTAGCTTTCCCCATCACAGCTTCTATTAAACAAATGTAACTAATTGCTTGTACAAGTACTCAGTGTCTATCCAAAAAGTGTTATTATTTGTTATTATTCTGTTTCCATACCTCTTATTTTCCCTACATCTCTTTCTCCCCTTGGGAACCTCAACTAATACTTCACATTGTGATGTTCATTAGGCTCAGGCTCATCAGAAAGTCTGGAGTTGGAGAGTAGGTTCCAAAGTCTAGTTCACAATTCTCCAGTTATCTCTTTCTGTCTTGCTTCCTCTGCTGATTGTGCCCTATAAACATCTACTGTTTGGATGAAATAGAGAACAAAGTAAGAACTGTGGAAATCTGGCTGATGCCTGTGACAGTGGTGTGATGAAATAATGGAAATCATTAGACAGAAAAGCTGGTGTTGTGTAGAACTTCTGCTATATCCTTGCAATATTGTTATAACAAGTCATGGGGACAGAAATGGCTGTATCTCCTTTCGTCTCACTCTAACTGGTAATGTGTTGCTATGAAGAGATGAGAATGAACTGAATGTTCTGTTGAAGAACTGGCATAAACCCCTCAGTGAGCATCCTGCCAGACGTAGTGTTATTACTGTGAAAGTGAATACTCATAAAAGCTGCACACTGGATGGAACTAGGAGTTTTAATAATTAATAGCCTGCTGTTTGGTGTCTACTAAAGGCAAAGTGATTTTCCAGCAACTCTACTTCAGTTGTCTAAACATGCTACAATTGCACTCCTTCCTTCTGAGGAAAGGCTTAAAAAAGGATGTGATGATAGTGTAAGTAAGTCATTGAATAAAACAAAATGCTGATCATGCAACAAAAATAAATGTTTTAGGTCCTAATCTTACATATATGATTGTCAGGAACTGGGGATAAGGAAGAAGAAACCTAGGAAATTTACACTACTGTCCTCTTGTGAGAAGAAAATGGCTTACTCTCCCAGCTTCCATCAAGGACTTCGAGGCACTCTGCACGGTCATGGTAACCCACTGAGGACCTCATCTGTTTCTCAGTTTTAAGAATAACATTACTCTGGTGAATCCAGCTGGCTGTACTTTAAAGCATACAGTACATGTTTAGATTATGCCATGTACTAAGAGAACAGTTGCACCTTATATTTTCATCATATCACTATATATCCACATATACATATAGAGACCTCTCAACAGCCTTATATGCTGAATGTTATGGGAAAACCTTCTTGATGGATTATGTATTTGAATATTTTGCTGATGAGATAGTCTTTAAATTTCTTATTCTAAAGGTAGCAGATGTCCTTGCATATGTTCAAGAGAAAACCCAAACCAAACTAGCCAAAACAAAACAAACCAGAAATATCATGAATTTCAGCCACAATGATCATCAGCTGAAAGTTTATTTGGAAGGTTTATGAGTGATTGTTTTTCTCTTTGAAAATTTATTAGCATTCAATCAAGGAGCAGAAACCCAAGTGCAAGTCAGCTGGTAAGCACTCAGACCAATAGTGGAAGAACAAAATCTGCTTTTGAGCAGTCTAGAGAGACTCTATTTCCCTTTATAACTCTGTAATTATAGCAGTGTAAGGCAGTGCAGCAGTCTGAAGCTTATTCATCAAAACTGTGCTCTTTGCAGTATGTACTGTTGAGAAAAGTCATGAGTGATTCCCCTATCAGAACAGACTGCAGATGTTATGAACAGTTAAGAACAAGCAGCTCCCAAAAGATAAAAGCTCTGAATCCAAAGTAAAAATTCAAATATTAGATATTGTAAGAGATTAGACCCAGGTCTCTTCAGTATTAGACTAAGGTGATTACAATGCACCAGCTTCTGTAGCTTGGGTGCACAGCAGTATAGACACAGAGTAGAATGCTGCTAGTGTAGCACCTGGCTCCATTTACCATCTGGTACAAATGGCCAAGTAGAAATTGACTGAGGCTCTACTAAGGCCTTTTGGAACTGAGGGCTCAAATAAAACAGAGGCATAGAAAAATGCCTTATCAATTTTTCTACTTCTTTCATTTTGGAATAAGTCTTGTATGCAACATAGCCTTATGGTCCTTTGGGACTACGGACTGTAAAATTTTATAAAAATAAATAATTGTGCAAGTCTTCATTAAATATTTTTTTCTTATTATGCAACTTGAAGAATATGACTTCTGTGCAGAAAAGTAAATCTACTAATGATTATGAAGGGGAGCAGGGAGCCAGTGAAATAATGTTGGTGTTCAGGTTGTTATTAGAGGCCATTTGCCATGCTCCTATCAAGGACTCTATATTTTTCACAGAATCCTTTTTGCAAAGCTCTATGAAATATAGTCTAGCTCCCATTTCAGATATAAAATTAAGGTCAGGCTGTGTTCCCAGACTTAACAAAAACAAGTTTAAGTCTGTTTCTGTCTCCTTAGGAATTAAAATTTAAATAGGTGCCTTCTTCTGTTAAACACAAACTCCTTCGTTCCAGCCTCCAGCCACCAGCCTTATAACTGATGATTTAATACAGGAAGCATGGACACAGCAGTTGTTCTGCCAAAGTGTTATGCAGTTGAATTGTAATTGTGCAGTCATATGTAGGTTTAGGAAAGAAAAAAGAAGAAAAGATAGGAACACTAAAAATATATAGAGGTGATAGAAAGGGTTCTAAATAGTCAGATAGCTCTGGATTAAAATGAGAGGAAAATTACAAATGAAGGGACAAATTTAAAGAAGCTTCCATTTTTTCAAGAAGTGTGGCTGCATAGAATTAAGGAAAGTTACATAGGTTAATGTTTCTGATCTGGACTGTGATTTTGAAGTGAACCTTTCAAATGCTCCTGCTTACATGTGCCTCATGCAGAATGGAACTGAAATCAGAAGTGTCCTGGGAGTGGATGTACTGAACTTCAGCAACTATTGGGCATTCCTCATGAAAGACAAGCCCATGATTAATTTCAAGTGCAACTCTTCAGAATATACATAGTGGAAAACTCATGTTCCCAGCACCAGCTGTTTTCTGTTACTGATCTGCTTATATTGTGCTATATTCTTTATTACAAAGTCCCATGTTGCAGAAGTATTTCCATTCATCTTGCCTATCTGTAAGCGTTTACTTGAGGTGACATCATTAAAAGCATAGTCAGCAGAGACTTGCTGAGCTCCTGAAAGCAATGGAGATAACCTCAGCTCTGCTAAGATCCACATCAGTAATGGAGATAACTGCTCTTGTATGTAGTGATTGTAGGATGAACATGGATTTGGTTTGGCAAACTGCATCATGCTAATGCTTATGTGGAAAAATATTGACAAAACTGCCAGAAATTCTAGACGCCTTAGGTAAACCTTGCTGGTATCTGTATCACTCTCCAGTTTTTAATGCCATAACACTGAATTATTTACCTAAGTTTTGAAGATAATGCAAAGGCTCTGGTATGGATGTTCACATGCAAGATCATTAGTGAACCTGAGATGAGTTATCCTAACATATAGTGATGTAAAGAAACGGCATTTTTTGCACAGTTATTATTTTTTTTAATATATACTTCAAAGACTAAGTCTGTAACAGTATTCCCTTTCTTGTCTGAATATGAGATGTAGACTCTTAATATTTCAAGGAATCCAGATTGAGGGTATTAATTTTTTATGTTTTTTATATCTTTTTCTAGTCAGCAGTTTTTCAGAAACACATATCTGAATTTTCATCTCTTTCTTTCTTTCTTTCTTTCTTTCTTTCTTTCTTTCTTTCTTTCTTTCTTTCTTTCTTTCTTTTTTTTCTAATTGGCCTTTAATTCAACCTGAGAAAATTTATTTAACCAACATTTGGCTGAATAATTAATCCTACATTTCAAAAGATTTTTACAGGATTCACTATGCAAAGAAAAGTTACAACTACATGTATCTGTCAGTGATATGCATTAACTATAACATAAACAAGTTCAATTCTGTTATCTGATGATAGTTAACTTTGATTCCAATTCATGCAATCATATTTCAATACACCTCTGAGTCTATTCCTGAGTACAATTAGATGGACAGTTATTAGCACAGACAGAAGGTCATAAAGGAAGGTCATATCTTCCTCAAAAAATATGAAATGTGCTTTTTTATATACTTGTAGAGTAAGAAAAACCTGGTATCTAAGCCCTGTGAGCACTCCCAGGCTGTAACCACACTGACCACGTGGTTGGAGTGTACTTGGAGACCAGTAACTAATGATGTACCACAGGGGTCAACACTGGATCCAGTCCTGTTTAAAATAATATTTTGGATGATGGGCAGAGTGTACCCTCAGCAAAACTAAAGATTACACAAAATTTGAAGGAGTGACTGATGCACCAAAAGGATGTACTGCCATCCAGAGGGACCTTGACAGTCTGGAAAATGAGTTGACATGAATCTCATGAGGTTCAACAAAGAGAAATGCAAAGCCCTGCACTTAAGAAGTAATAACTCCAGGCACCAGTACACGCAGTGGTCTTCCCAGCTGAAAAGTGGCTGGGCAGAAAAGGATCTGGGCATCCTTTTGATCATGAGCCAGCAATGTGCCCTAACAACAAGGAAGAATAATGGCATACTGGGCTGCACTAGATAAACTCTGACTATCAGTTTAACAGAGGTAATCCTTCCTCTCTTTTCAGCTCTGGTGAGGCTGCACGTGTAGTGCTGTGTCTAATTCTGGGCTCTTTAGTACAAGAGAGACCCGGTCTTATTGGAAAGAGTCCAATGAAGGGCCGTGAAGATGATGAAGGAACTGGAGAACATCTCTTGTGAGGAGAGACTGAGGGAGTTGGAACAGTGCAGCTAGGAGAAGAGGAGGTCCAAGGTTTTTTTTATTGCAGTGTACAAACACGTGAAGGAAAGCTGCAAAGAAGATGGAGCCAGGTTCTTTCCAACAATGCTCATCAACAGGGCAAGAAGCAACAGGAACAAACTGGAGCACAGGAGGTACCATCTGAATGCCAGACAGTACTTCTGGGCTGTGCAGGTGATGGAGCTCTGGCACAGGTTGCTCAGAGGCTGTGAAGTCTCCTCCTTGGAGATCTTCAAAACCACCTAGACACGGGTCAGGGCACCTTGCTATGGGTGTGTCTGCTTGAACAGGGATTGGGTCAGGTGGACCCTGAAGTCACTGCCAACTTCAATCAGTCTGTGATTCTGTGACCAGCCTTGCTTAAACTCCAATCCAGATACACATGGACCCCAGGGACTGCAGGACAGCATCTTTCAGTGAGGGCATAGCATTGCTGGGGTCATCATCAGCACCCAGCTCATGCAGCTTGTAAAGCCTGACAGCACTGTCTTGAACTCATCTTTTTTATTTTTTTGAAAATTTGCTTCCAAATCTATATTTAGAGCATTCTGGTGTTATACTCATTGTCAAAATAAAAGATCTAGATCTTAAAATTTACTGTCTAAAATGTACACGCTGAAATATTATTTTTCAGAATTGTGTCTACCATTAAATAGCAAAGAATTACACCACTGTGTAGAACAAGATACACACAGGGGAATAAGTAAAGTAATATGTTAGATTGCCTGCTTAATTTGTACAAACTCTATGAATCTGTCTTACTAAATAGCTGATATACAAATTTTTAGCATGAAATATTTTTAGAACATTGACAATTCATCTTAGCTCAAGAGCTATGTATAAATTTTTCATCACCTGAAAACATGAAATACTTCAAAGTAATTTGTTTTGGCTAAATGTTTTTATTTCTTCCCAGGCTAGCAAAATCTGAGGACAGTAAGCTTGAGATAATTGTTGTTATTGTGCAGTATGCTGGTGATTCAAAGTAAAACCTAGTAGCATACAGGACCAGCAGCAATGAAAAAAAAAAAAAAAACCACCAAAAACACGATCCTGTTACTTTATTTTACTTTCAACATGTCCTTGAAAGAAAAGAGCTTATTTTACTGTGCTCCTAAAGCCACAGGAAGAGCAGCAAGAACATTTCTTCTTTTTTTTTATTTTATTTATTTATTTATTTTGTCAGATCTGTCCTTCCTCCCATTTTCTTCTGCTTCCTATATGAGAAGATTTGGTTCAGAAATGCCTCTTCATTTTAAACATCTCACTGTTGACATTCTAATAACTACTGAGAGGTTAGACAGATATCTAGATATTTATAGTCTAGCTGTAGGTGTCCTTGTTCCTTGCAGGGGAGGTGGACTAACTAGATGACCTTTAATGGTCCTTTTCAACCCAAACAATTCTACTATTCTATGATTCTGTATTTCAAAGGAGGCAGCCTGCAAAATCCATATGATAATCAAAGCCACATTCTCATTGGAAAATTTGACATTGACTACAGTTCCTGCAGAAATCAAGTTTTTTTTCCCTCTGTCTTTGCATGTTGTTTGTAGTCTGAAATTGGTAATAAGGGGGCTTTTAAATGGAAATAATTATCTCTGGTTTAATAAGCCACAGTCAAGGTGTCTGTTGTACTCCCCGGCCATGAGATTCCACACTGATAACTGAAAGTATGAAGATAATTCTCCCATACAGTAACAAATATTCAATTTAAAACAGTTTGGTAACAGGATTTTATTTGACTTAGGTTCATGTACATTAGGTGTTTAGATGACAGCTTCTAACTGCTGGGCTCCAGTGATAGACTGGAACAAGAATGTCTGTAGATATTTCAGCCTCAAGAAGAATTTCTTCTGATAACTAGGGTCTGTTTCCTTTCTATTGACAGCACGTGTGACTTATCAGACACTAGCCTTCCAAAACCATACAAAGAAAAGATTCTCTCACATCTTGATCCATCATTGGGAAAAACATGTATTGCTATTATTCATAATTGCTAGTCACTGGTATTTCAACCAGTCACGAAGTCTCATGTGCTATCTGCTTAAAAAGTTATATAGAATGGACGCAACAGGGAATATTATTCGGCAAAATGTTTCTACAGAAGATCTTGTATTCCTTAACATATAAATAGACTAGCTTGAAATTTTCAAATCTGTTTTGTACTATGTTATGATTTTGGGATATGGGAATTTTTAAAACTACACAGGAATATTTTCTAGGTTTTTTTTTTTTTTTTTTTTAATAAATTAAACTATAAAACCAATTAAATAACACATAGCTCTCTTTTAGTCCTTATGGGTAGCACTTTAAAATCTTTGTAGCATCTTTGCATAACTCTTAAGAATTATTTCTACTTTACTAGCCTAGAAACAACTAAAGAGACGTAGAATTTACTTTCCCTGCACATTGTTGACAATGAAAGAAGCAAGTTTGGGAGTGATTTGTCCAAGGCCACCCAGTTTGATCTGAGTTTGAAGTCATTGCATGTCAGGCATGACAAAAAGGAGAGGATAAAATCTTAAACTAACATATGAAAGTAAAATTAAAACAGTGCTTAGGGTAGATGTTGTTCTCAGTAGTTATGTTTATGATTTTCTGAAGTAAAAAAAAATGGAAAAAAACCCTATTTTTTTACACATGCAAAAGAGACTGGGTCTTATAGCTTTATTTTTTTTTATAATTTTGTTATTATGTTTTGCTTTAATATTAATATCATGCCTGTAAAGAAAATAATAAATAAAAAGGAATTTACACATGACTTTTTTTATTCAGTAAGTATCATGCATGGGATTTTTATTGTATCTCTCAATTAGGCCTTGTTTTTAATACAGCGAGCAAAAAACATTAATTTAATGCCCAAAGTATGTGTATAGTTTGATCAAATTATTCATATTCACACATTTTCAACACAGGAAGCCAAAATGATTTCCATAAATGGATGTTACAAAGCTTCAGACACTTTTACATCATTCAAAAATTTGCTTACTCAGGATTTTTTCCATAGTTTGTGAATCACTGCAGAGTAATGCAAAATATTTTTGCAAGAACATGAAATAAAAATAATTATGAAATACAGTTGGTAAGTGCAAAATATTTTATAAAGTATATGATGAATATGCATGTGTATGTGTACACACATGCCTGCCTATATATTCACATTTAAAATATGTTGATTAATTATAGGAACTTGTGTCCTGTCTCTGATGTCAGCCAGATTCTGACTAATGTCTTACATGCAGTCAGGATTTTACTATTAATCTGTATATTTCCATGCATTTTATTTCTTAATTCACTCATCATCCTGAAAATAGCCTTGCTAGTTACACTCTGATTGGTTTCTCTGCTTCCTTTGCTTGGCCTTCTGTTGCTCCCATGGGATGTAAAGCAATTGGCCAGAAGAGACAAGCCAAAATGAGTGTACCTCCTTTGGTAAATGTAAAAGGAGAACTGGCTTCAATGGACGAAGAGAAGGCTGAGGTACTGAATGAGTTCTTTGCCTCAGCCTTCACTGGTGGCCAGGATTCCAGTACTTCTCGTGTCTCTGAGCCCTGCATCCCCACACCTCTGGGTGGGGACCGGGGTGGTAAATCCCCCACCGCTGTAAGGACAGAGCAGGTCCGAGACTGCCTCATGAGACTGAATGTGTACAAGTCTATGGGGCTGGATGGCGTGCATCCCAGGGTTCTGAAGGAGCTGGCTGAGGTGGTTGCCAAGCCGCTCTCCATCATATTTGAGAAGTCGTGGCTGTCAGGTGTGGGCCCTGATGACTGGAGGAAGGGTCATGTCACTCCCATTTACAAGAAAGGGAGCAAGGAGGACCCCGGGAACTACAGGCCAGTGAGTCTCACCTCTGTGCCTGGGAAGATCATGGAACAGATCATCCTGGATGACATGCTTGATCACATGAGGAATGAGCATGTGATCCATGACAGCCAGCATGGCTTCACCAGAGGAAGGTCATCCTTAACCAATCTGGTGGCCTTTTATGATGGAGTGACGGCATCGGTGGACAAGGGAAAGGCGACCGATGTCATTTACCTGGACCCATGCTGCCACTGCAGTAAAAGAGAATAAGAAATCCTTTTATCAATATATCAACAGTAAGAGAAGAACCAGGGAGAATTTCCATCCTTTACTTGATGCAGCGGGAAATGTGGCCACTGAGGATAAGGAGAAGGCTGAGGTCCTCAACACATTCTTTACATCTGCCTTTAATAGGCAGATCAATTATCCTCAGGGCACTTTATGCCCTGATCTGGAAGTAAGGGATGCTATGCAGAATACAGCCCCAGTGATTCAGGTGGAGACAGAGAGCTCCTCCTCCATCTGATCTGACACAAGTCCATGGAACCAGATGGGCTTCGTCCTGGGGTGCTGAGGAGTTGGCAGGGGTAATTGCTGAGCTGCTCTCTGCCATCTACCAGCTCTCCTGGTTATCTGGAGAGGTCCCAGAGGATTGGAGACTTGCCGATGTGACTCCCATCTACAAGAAGGGCTGTAAGGAGGATCCAGGGAACTACAGGCCTGTCAGCCTGGCCTTGGTACCAGGAAAAGTAATGGAGTAAATCATCTTGGGTGAGATCACATGGCATGTGTGTGGCATCCAGGGAATCAGGCCCAGCCAGCATGGGTTCATGAAAGGCAGGTCATGCTTGACCAACCTCGTCTCCTACGACTGGGTGACCAGCCTGTTAGATGAGGGAAAGGCTGTTGATGTAGTCTACCTAGACTTCACCGAAGCCTTTGACACGATCTCTCACAGTATTCTTCTGGGGTAACTGGCTGCCTGTGGCCTGGACAGATATACCCTTCTTTGGGTAAGGAACTGGCTAGAGTGCCATGCCCAACGGGTAGTGGTTAATGGAGTTAAGTCCAGCTGGTGACCTGTTACGAATGGTGTACCCCAGGAGTTGGGAGGCTGTGATGAGGAGAGGTTTGGCCTCTTCTCCCAGACAACAAACAGGACCTGAGGAAATGGCCACAAGTTGTACCAGAGGAGGTTTAGGTCAGGTTAAGGAAGAACTTTTTCTCTCAAAGAGTGGTTAGACACTGGAATGGCCTCCCCAGGGAGGTGGTGGAGTTGCCATCCCTGGCAGTGTTCAAGAGACATCTGGATGAGGAGCTACGAGATATGATTTAGTAGCTTGTGGTAGCAATGGTAATGGGAGGACTGTTGAACTAGATGATCTTGCAGGTTCTTTCCAACCTTGCGATTCTATGATTCTATGAAATATTCTGCAATGAAGAGAATTCTTCTGTTCTGGTCTGAACTGGCCTTCATGGCTAGTGATAACACTGTTATATCAAACGTACAGAGTTAGCATCTCATGGAGATTGAGAAGACAAATAATAGGCAGTAAATTATTAGAGTGAAACATAACTATGAAACCTGTGAACTATATTTTTAAGTGGACTATGTGATGTGATGCAATAGAAGAACAGGAAAAAATGAACATTAGTGAGATTTTTCTCTCTAAAATTGGAAACTAACTGAACTTTCTTACTTAGAGGCCTAGGGTAAAAAAAACAATGAGAATTACAACAAAAAACACATGAAGTATTTACAGTTTGTACTTCAGTGTCTTTAGTAGACAAAATTCCTTCCAAATCCAGTGGACAATTTGCATACAGGGAGAATTCCTTCAAATTTCAATCACACTGTAGGCTACATCCTCAATCAATGATCAAAAAATGACCACCAGTTTCTGAAAATTAGCTTTTGCCATTTCTACTCTATGGCTCATTATGCCATTTTCCATTATTCCTGGAAGTCCTAGCATTAAAGTAGACCATTAAAACCAGTGCTTTAAGTCTCTGAGTTTGATTGCAGTTACAGTAAAAGGCAATATGGGGAAATTGACTGGAATAGCTTGTGATGAGAGCCTTTTTCTGGTTATCTCAAGTGGATTAAGTTAAATTTGAAAGAGGGACAGAGGAAATGCTTTGCAGAATAAGAGTTCCCGCACAGGGAGCTCCTTCAAATAACCACTGCACTTAAAAATTGGCACTCTGTTTTATTTTGAAATAACTTCTGAAAGCAGACAAGCCTAAGTTTCTTTCATAGCTCTGTTAACATGAAGAATCCTTAAAGTGGGTGTGAACGTGATTAAATTTAGCACCCACATTCCATTATAATTTACACCCACTTTCAGCCTTCCTTACAATGCTAGAAAGGTGAAAAGAGGTCCTTGTATCAGTATCAAGCTATTTTATTTGTAAATTATTCTGGCTACAGCAGTGCTCCTCTAACAGCAGGCAGTGTAATGTTAGAATAGGCTCTTACAGTCTGTATGGCTGGGGTTTTCATTGATGCTTTCCCCCTTCCCCCCACCTCCTCCCCCAACTTGATGAATTACTTTGGTGTTAGAAAAGAACTTTGTTATTTTAACACAGATATTTCATGAAGGGAATGGGATGGAAAAATCCTTTGCACCTGCAGGTGCTTCTGATCCCTAACTGGGAATCCCTGCTCTAAAATGGTGCACACTGTTATTACTGTTATTACTGCCTGTGTTACCATAGCAATGTGAACTCTGATATGAACATTCTTCCCTGCAATTACTACAGCTGATGAGCACAGTAATTATCATAGCTTCCTAAGGTGCACTTAAAATAGCATGGAGAAGGGAATGCATTCTTGCAATATATGGTACGCTCTTCGCCAGCTGTCCTGAAAATTCCCTCTCAGTGGGAAAGTTCAGCTTGTCTTCTGTGGTTACAGACGGGTTATTTAAAATTTTTCAGGATAAAGGTTATACTGGGACAAGATACATCAGTAAGAATAGAAGATATCCGGTTACTGTAACACAGAATAATTTATTGTCACTGTTTAAATCATCTTAACATTATTAGTTCTACATTCACTCCAAAATGACAGAATAGACCCAGGAGCAACACAGACTCATCTCACACAGTGGAATGACTTAACAGGGGGTGTTCCAATAGCAGAAAAAATGGAACCTGCATTACAAAAACCAAAAATGCTGCAACCATACTGAAACTGAGAAGATGTTAAAAGAGGCAGAATTTAGGCATGGTTTTTTTTTTTTTTTCATAGCAAAACAGCAAAAGCAAACAAAAAATCTCCAAGAAGCCCCCAAAGCCCTTATGCACTAGTGCTCTTTATGTCAGAGGTCAGTATGTTTTAAGTATCTTAAAAACCCCTCGTACTGATCATTTACAGCTAATAGATTTCTTTAAACATATACTTAAACAAATTTTCAAACTGTGATAATGCCTGATTAATTGAAAGGGAGATTATTTTAAGTGAAGATGAGATTCAATAGAAGATGCCACATTTCTGGAGACCTGCTTAATCAAACTGAACTTACAAAATGGATTACAACCTATATGTGACATATTACAACACCACAGGTTTTCCTGATAGGTGAACAGTCATCCACAGATTTAGCAGGAAGACCCGGTGTAAATGACAAGTAGGGTACTCTGCTTCAGTACCCTACTGAAGAAGATGTGAGCTAGACACATCAAGAATGGAAATTAGGAGTGTTAAGTCAAGAAATAAGCAAATTTAACTGGCAGGTTAGTAATCAACCCGTAACTGAAGAAAACAAACGAATAGAAGTGACACATTGAGAACTGCTTGGGAAGTGAAGGGAGAAATCTGAGAGTGCTAATAATTCAGCTAACCATAGTCACAAGTGCCTTACTTCAAATGTATTCTCATTCAGATAGATCAGATTTCTGAAGCTAGTCTTTAGTATCTTTCAGTTTGTGGAAATGCTGATATTTTTTGAATGGTCATTATTGGAATATCTTCATTAAAAGAATTTCAAAACTGATCATTTGCAGTTTTTTCATTCCCTAATTGATCCAGTAGTGCATATATTTACAGAACTCTTTAGCCGTACATGCATAGATTAAAGTGGCCATAAGGAGGTATTGAGATACCGTAGAGATATCAACTAACAGTATTTCATGATAGAGTACTGAGATAACAGTTTTTCACTTTGTGCAAAAAGGTGGATGAAAAAAACATGGTGATGATCCTTAATTCAAAGACAAGACAAAAATCTATTCTATGTCTAATACTTTCTCAATCAACATGCTTCACTTTGTCTCCACTTGCATTTAAAACACAAGTAATGATCTGAAAATAGATATAATAATAAAAGTAGACATTTTTAGGATAGAAATCAAAAGATTTATGGTGCATTTTGTTCTTTTACTATCTCCTAAGAGATCACAACACAAAGCTAAAACAAGTACTGTTTCCAGTTTTAGCTGGCTATACATTCCTTTCAGTGTTTATTTTAGGATTCATTCAGTGTGAAAAAATGATAGAAAGTGTTGTAATGAGACAAAAAGAATGAAGACTATGCTGAAGGAGGCGTACTCTTATTTACACTCATTTATAATTACTATGAAATGTACAAACATTTTTAAAAATTAGCGTAGTTACGGGAATGCATCCAAACTAACACAAAAGGGAACTGTGTGCTTTGCAGCTTGAGGGCTAGTGGAAAGCCAGGCTATCTACACCTCTGTCGCACTGTAAACCAAAGCAGTTGTTTTGTTTTTTTCATTCTCCTCTAAGCAAATCTAAATAAACCAGCAGTAAGTAGTGGTTGCCTGTTTGGGGAACCAAAGACCAGAAATCTCCGATATCAGGATGTTTTATGCAACTTCTGCTGACAAAGCAATTCTTCTTTCTTCAGCTGTGTTATATTTTCAGGATGTATAATTAGAAAAAAATCTTAGCTTTATAATTTTGCAATTTCTTTATAGATTTTAATAGACGTAATCAGACATTAAATACTGTCATTGGTGTGATTGGCAAACCACTCTTGCACCACAACTCCCATAGGATTCTAGTATTTTGTAAGACATGTTGACATATACATAATGTTGTCACGCGTTATAATAGAGACACATTATTTCTGGATATTACTTTGAATTGCTTTTGCTCTGCTCTTTTTGACAGCACTTTGTGTTGATTTATGCATTATTAGAGAGACCTTCTGTAGTACACTGTTGTTTGTTTATTGTTGATTATTATTGCGTGCACTGCGGCCGTTGTCTGCAGCTGTGGGGCACATGGAAAGGCAGTGGCTTTTGGACATCAGGGGGAAATTCTTTACAGAGAGAGTGGTGAGGTACTGGAACAGGCTGCCCAGAGAGGTTGTGGATGCCCCATCCCTGGAAGTGTTCAAGGCCAGATTGGATGGGGCCCTGGGCAGCCTGGTCTAGCATTGAATGAGTCTGTGGCAGGGGGGTTGGAGATTCATGATCCTTGAGGTCCCTTCCAACCCTGGCCATTCTGTGATTCTGTGATTCTGTTTATCAGACTTACTAGAAGGACTTCAGTAATTTGCACAGTTTAGTCATTTTCCAAGCTTCTGCTTGGATTCGGGGTATCTTAAGTCATTGTACATACACTGACTGAGGAATCACTTTTTTATGTAGCATGTAAGGATATAAAATTCTAGTGAAATTCTCTGGCTTATTAATGTGATTATACATTATATTTTTCTCATTCCTTTATTAATTTCCCAGTGATTGCCTTTGAGCTCAGTTCAGTGTGTCAGTGATCTTGTTATGTAGCTAACCACATATATCTGGTTGCAGAATATCCATGAAACATGACACTTTAGATTTTTTACCTTCAAAAAATGCTATCGTGTGAGCTTTTTTGTTTGTTATGGCTTATCTCCTTAAAAATGGACTTTCAAAAGAGGGCATTTTAAATTTTGTTTTTGTTTTTGTTTTAATATTCCCTGAGCTTTCTAAAATCAAAATCCTTTCTGAACCAGTACTGTAAAAGTCTGTTTGTAAAAACTTATATGTGTGTAGAATGTGATGGAAGTACAGCAGTGGGTACCTAAAATAAGGATTATGACAGCCATGGTGTTTTCTACTTGACTGCTGAACTGGATGTCCATGGTTATATGTGCTGTACAAACTAACCTGACCTTATCTTCTCTGACACTTTGTCATGAGATTCTTGTGACAAAATGAACTTAGTAATACCTTTAGAAAGAGCAAACAATAGTAGTCTAATGTTGCCCAGTACCTTGTCACTGACGAGCTAAAGTAAAGGTAATCTTATGAGGATCCAGCAGGTCTGTTGCCTATATTACAGTGGAATATGGTCCTAGATATAAGTTCATCTGTCAGATTCCTTTATCCGTCACCCAGCCTCTATCTCCTCTTCAGCTCCACTATTTAGAGATTTCCGTAATTTTACTCATATAATCATATGAACATATACCACTCAGTGTAGCCAAATGAAGACATCCACCAGTATCTCTCAAACTTACTATGTTTCCCCGGCTTGCCTGCTGTTGGTTTCAGAAACCTGTTAAATATATATTAACGTCCATTTAATTACAGCATGCCTTCAGCATATTCCTCTAACTGTTCCTCGAATTTATTTTTTAAATTTCTAGGACAAGGCTCTGTAGGATATCCAAATCCCTTCCAGAATTTGGTTTTAGCCTGACATGATATGAAGGATTGGATAATTCAGGGGTCAAGGGATATCCCAACACTGCACAATTGGTGAATGGTATTGTTGTTTTGCCTCTTACCTCTTCACTAGTGTTGCCTGGAGTGGGTACCTGAAGTCCAGTTATTCAAACCGGACAAATTTGAAATTTTGTGGTTTATAAAGAAGTCTTTGAACATTGTGAGCAAATGAAACTGGTAACCCCAGCATCTCAGTCATGCTCAGACCAGAGGGGAGGGTAATTTGTTGTAATTGGATGAAGAACTCTGGAAAATACAGCTGTGGTGACAGGAGTCATCTGAGTTTGTTGGTAAAGTTTCTAAGCTTTTTGTTGGTAAAGCTTGTAAGAACAATGATAATTACAGAAAGTTACTACTAGTTGCAAGGTTTAGGTTAAGAAAAAGATGGCAGTCAAAAATTTGCTCAGGGCAATGGAAGTGCTTTCACTGGAAGCAAGCATATATGGTTTGGATCTGTGCAGAGTCAAAAACACAAACTGATTCTTCCTGCTATCCTGTAGTACACCAAAGCTTTAGTGATCTCCACTTTTGGAGATCCTGGTGGATGAAAAACTTTACATGAGCCAGCAGTGTGCTCTTGCAGCAGGGAAGGCAAATAGTATCCTGGATTCCATCAGAAGAAGGGTGGCCAACAGAGACAGAGAGGGGATTGTCCCTCTCTACTCTGCCTTTGTGAGCCCCCATCTGGAGTACTAGGTCCAGGTCTGGAGCCCCCAATACAAGAAAGACAGTGAGCTGATGGAGAGGGTCCAGAGGAGGGCCACAAAGATGATCAGGGGACTGGAACACTTCCCCTATGAAGAGGAGAGGGAGCTTGAAGACAGGCTGATGGAGCTGGGCTTGTTCAACGTGGAGAGAAGTAGGCTGTAGGGTGACCTAATTGCAGCCATTCAGTACCTTAAGGGAGCCTACAAATAGGAGGGGAATCAACTCTTTGAAAGGGTAGATAACAGCAGGACTGCAGGGGAAATGGTTCTAAGTTGAAGAAGGGAAGATTTAGGTTGGATGTCAGGGGGAAGTACTCTGCTATGAGACTGGTGAGGTACTGGAACAGGCTGCCCAGAGAGGTTGTGGATGCCCCATCCCTGGAGGTGTTTAAGGCCAGGTTGGATGGGGAGTCCTGGGTTGCCTTATTATTAAATGGGCAGTTTGATGGCCCTGCCTGTGGCAGGGGGGTTGGAGATTCATGATCCTTGAGGTCCCTTCCAACCCAGGCCATTCTGTGATTCTGTGTATGAAAGTGGGAAACACACAGATTGCAGTGCAGAAAAAAGTCTGATAACACAAAATGTAAATGTGAATGGGGATTTGTCTGAGCAAGAAAGAACATTCTGTTTTATTTGTGTCATTTGTCATTTATAATGACTATGCTTACCTGAGAAAGAACACTTCTAGTATTTATTGTATTTTGAGAACCAAACATGTACAGAACTTTCCCTAATACTTGGAAACTTTACTGTTGAGCAATGTTAGCACACTTTTGGTTTTTGTGCAGTCATTGTGTCCTGTATACAAATATTAAAGATGATATTTTTATTACTTTTGACAACAAGAAAGCCAGTTTCCTGATTTCAATAGGACTTCAGCTGAAGTGATTGCACCTTTCCTAAGTTGAATATTAGTTTAATTGAAATAAATTTTCCTTTTCAGATGAAAGGGAAACCATATAAATAAATTCAATACAAAATACTTACGAAAAAGAAATTATGTGTTTTTCCTTTCTAGTTTGGCTAGAGGACAAGAAAATAAACCATAAGTTATTCCTTTAATAAAAAAGGTGAACATTGAATATAGTTAGCCTAATTCACATGAATATAAAAGCAAACAAACCATCAAATAAATGAATCTTAGCCATATCACCCTTTCAGAGTTGGGTAACCAGCCCTAAGGTTGACAATTATAGACAAGGAAAACCATGAGGAATTTTGTGGCCTTCTGCTTTTGTTGGTATTTTTGTTTTGTTTTGTTTTTGTTTTTGTTTGTTTGTTACTCTTTTTCTTATTGGATTTACAATATTTGAAAGAAAAAATTACATTTTTTTGTTAGAATTTGGTTTTCTTGTTCTTTCTCTCAGAAAATATCAAGAATATTATGTTTTAGTTTCCTGTTTTATTTAATGATTCCATGTTCGTGAGGTCTTGTAGACACAGTTTTCAAAAAAAGTTGGAAAGATGTCTATTTTACAAAACTTGTGGCCCTTGACAGCACACTTTAATCAACAGTATGAATATTACAGAATATGTTCTCAGTTTGGGATCTGAGGTCTTATCCAAATGGCAGAGGACTTTAATGTATAATAATGACCTTTTCTTGAATATTTTTTTAAGTTCTGCAGTAAATAAATACTAAAATTAACTAAGTACAACAGGATCAAACTGTATGAATAACAAATTGCTTTTCTTTCCTATTTGTTTTTAATTGCTTTCTATTTTAATTGAATTAAATAGCAGATCTCCATAGAGTTTTTCAGAAAAAAAAGATTTGAATTCTAGCTCAGAAAAATGAATATGAACAAAAGTAGGTCGTTCAGGGTAGAAGCAGACTCATAGTCTAAAAAATAAGATGATAAGAGCCCAAATTTTATTTCAATTTCTTGATTTTGTTAACCTTTTAAACTCAGAGATGAAACAAAATAAAATGAAAATTTTAATGTATTAGTTAATTCACAATTTAGTAGAGTAGTACCAGTTTATTTATGCGTATTTAAATAAACATGCTATTTTTTCTCGTTTCAACTGTTTGATGAAATGTTGTACACGATCCGTCTCTGTAAAATGTGTACTACAACTTCAGTGTTAGATATTACATCTGCTAGAGATTTCAGTTTGCACGGTTTATGATACATAATGCAAATATAACTGTAAACCATTTTTGTCATTAGTTACTTAACTCAGTAATTTTAATTATGTTGTGCAGTGAACTACATTAATATATTTGACTTTCATGTCTGTAATGAATATGTTGATTTACTGAGTACTGATCACCTCCGTCTATTTTCTGAGACTTTTCATGTACTGAAGAGGGATGATGTAAATACTGAGGGAAAAGGAGGAGCACTGACAAAACTTGACTTTAGACCAGCATGCTTGACTTTCTAGGATCCCTCTGTGGTCAGTGAAGAAATGTAGTCCGTCCTCTCAGAGCCAATGCCTTTGACTAACTGCAGACAGCCATCAGGGTGTGACACTGTTTCCCTTCATCTTGCCTATGGCTGTCTTGCTGCCCTCCTGTCTGTGGTGACACAGTCAATTCATTACACGCAACTGAGTTCAGTCAGGTCAGGTCAGCTCACTGATCCCACCACCACCACCACAATAAAACAGCAACCAAGAGGAAAAAAAATGTTTAAAATCAGTTCCACAAAACTGGGCAGGTGCTAGATCCAGTGCAAGGATGTGAGGGCAAACCTCCTCCTTTTGCAGGTTGCTGCTGACAGCTAGATTAGATTAACCACATTGTCAGAATGTCTCTTCGCTTACAGTCCAACTCCGTCACAGAGGAATATACATCTCCACTGAGAGATGCTGGCAAAATTATCTTCAATAAACGAATACTACTTAAATGAAGTAAAATATGGAAATATGTATGATTGTTCAAATGGAAGGCTTTCATATCTGAGTGCAGCATTACATCTGATTGCCTTTGAGAATGAAAAAACTCAAACAAGGATCAGTACTGCTTAGGGGAATCTTTCTTAATCAAACTCAGATTAATAGATACTCTCAAGAAAGAATAAAAAAAAAATGCTGGCTAGTAGCCTGGAGAATTCTTCCTTGCTTTTTTTTTTTTTTTTTTTTTTAACCACAATCAGAGACTGTCTCTGATCTCCCATGCAGAAAAATTATAAAAATGCAGTGAGAGGTTTAGTGTGTCCAGATGGTGAAACGGGAGAGACACAGATGTATCTGTCTGTAGAGTAAGGACTGATAAAGACTGAACAAAGCTCTGAAATGAGGGGGAAGAAAAGAAGAGAAAACAGACATGCAAAAGAGAAGAACAGAAAGAGATAAATACAATATGAGGGATGAAAATAAAATAAAATACAGTCAAAGAAAAAAAGCCATATATATTCATATATATTTATAAATACACACAAATATCTGAATATATAGTAAATAAGTGCATGCATAAATACATATTTCATATGTGGAGGAAAAAAGAGAGAAAATAAAAATACAAAATAAATTCCAAACAAATTATGCCTTTTAATTACATTTTTTTTTTCCATGTAACTTTCAGTCTTAGAAGCCAAGCTCTGGGCAGCCTGGTCTAGTAGTTGGCGGCCCTGCACATAGCAGGGGGGTTGAAACTAGATGAACATTGTGGTCCTTTTCAACCCAGCCCATTCTATGATTCTATGATTCCCACATAGTTTCTCTGATGTTTTTTGCATTACTCAAATTCACTGCTTCTTAGATACTTTATTCAATTAGAGATTTATTTTGGTCTGTCTGGAAATTCTACTTTTCTCCCATTCGTGTTTTCAAGAAAACAAAAAAATCTGAAGGTTATTTACTTTAAAGCCTTATCTTAACAAACTGAGGATTCTTTGTTGTAATCATCACTTCTCTGAAAAATGGATCTGCTTGACATAGTCAGGGAAACGTATGAAGCAGCTGCCCTCAGAAACTTCTGGAAATGCTTACTCCAGACACAGAGTGTACCCAGATAGCTGTCTCTCACTGGTGGCATTTAAATATACTACATAATTGGAAGCATCTAAAAAGAATAAAAGATAACTTACTTTCATGTAGGTTTAGTTAAAAGTCCTTAGAACTTATCGTTTTAAGTGACTATGAAAAGCTATTAGACAGTGTAGTTAAAGACGACTTCTTATTGATTAAGGGAAAGACAATTTACTGGTCCTTAGTGTATCAGATCAAGTACATTAAAATGATGTTTTATGAGTGAACTGAGCTGAGAATCTGGAGCAAACCAGCTGGTACTGGTGGAGTGACTTCCACACTACATGTGTTACTCTAGTTTCTCTGCATATGAACTCCCTGTAAGAGCTTCCAGGGCCAAAAGTGTGCCACAATTTGTTTCATCCTGGATTATTTTATTACACAAAGAAGCCAGTTCTCAAACTTTGAGAGAATTTTCCCACTCAAAGTTTAATGATCAAAGTTAATCAGAAAATTAATTTCCAGAGTGAATATCTGATATTTATTAAATGCACCCCTTGGTGCACTTAAGCACCAAGATAGCTGTGGACTTATATAATTATTATTACAAAACACTTTGGTGAGAGTGTTTTTCTAATACAAATTCAGCTTCATGAGAGAGATGTGAAGAGTGTATTCCTGAAAAGATTCTGAAGAGTTGCTAGTACATAGCTATCAGTTTCACCCAGGTTTTCATGTAAAGGGTTAAACTTCGAAGATGGTGGAAGCTAAGACCTGGCTCCTAGCTCAGTAAAGTTTGTATTTTGTCTGTTCTAACTGGATTGTGAGAAGCTGGAAATGTGTAGTGAATTAATGACTTGCAGTAAATGATAGCATTCTGGAATTGGTGGAATTATTTTTTAGCATTCTGGAATGTTTATTACATGTCTCTTCTCTATTTTGAATTGCAGTCATTTTTGAAATATTTTTCTATTTTGGAGCTTTATAGCTAAAACAGTGTAATCTCAACTAGTTGTTTCAAAAGAGGTCCACGTTAACTTTTACATTTCATGTGGATTCATATCCCCCAAGTTTTGCTTTGAGTACTGAGTTCAAACAAACCAAAAATTCAAAGGAAAACTCCACCCATATCATTGAGTTTTGTCTGGAAAACTTTTTTTCCCCTTTGAGTCATAACCAGAATGAGTAACAACTGGTTTCCACCCAAACTGTGAATGACCCATTTCTGCTAAAACTTGAATCTTCTATATCAGTGAAAGCTACAAATCTTAGTGACAGTTTTGGTAGACCAGGTTTTAATTTCAATTGATTCAATTCTTTTTCAGCTGCAAACTGCATATAATGGGGTAGTCCTGATTTACATGTTATTTATTTCTTTATTTACATAGAAAGGATGATTTATTCTTTTTTTTTTTTTTTTTTTTTTTCCCTCCAATATTTTCCTGCATGGTAGGATTTCATCATCACGTTAAGATTACTGAGTATGGCTTCTTTCACAGTTCACTGCCAAAGGAAATATTTACAAGTGTAACTGAGTGAAGAGAGGCTCTATGACTGCAATAAATTTATTGCTGGCTACACAATGCACAAAAGTGTCATGATTCTTAGTGGTGCCATGCCTAATTTAGATGAAATGTAAACCTCTGTATAGACAGTGCTCTGACATCCCAGTAAAATCTGCAGAAAGTCCAATTACTGTAATAGAAAAAGTATGATCTCATTCAAGGATCAAAATATTAGCACTGGCTTGCCAAAAGTCTTTGTGGTAGACAGAATTAAAAGTCAGTCATCTCTCTAAGAATGTCTCACCCAGGACTTTGTTTCCTTTTGTTTTAAGAACATTTTTGACAAATCCATGCCATGTGAATATTTAGCCTTCTGAAGGCTTTGTATACATTTCCTTGGGAAGTAAATATTTATAATAAATATTTGATTTCTAGTGTAGAATCCAGAAATATAGTTTTTGATATATTTTTTTTCTTTAGCTTCACTATTTGTGCTGTTGTCATTGTTGATTTATTTGTATTTAATGAGATTTTCTTCCTTTTGTGCATTTGGATTTTAATTTGTTAAGATCACTGAGTTCTTTCATATAACCTGTTAGGCTTCTAAGTAAATTTTATCTTTGCTGTCTATGTGTATTTCAGTGCATGTACTAAATTATTTCTCAGTTGTTTAGGGAGTTTCCACCCCTTAAAAAAGGCAGACTTTTTAGATTAATAATTCT
The DNA here is from genome assembly GCF_987193195.1 of Phasianus colchicus. Lineage (NCBI taxonomy): Eukaryota > Metazoa > Chordata > Aves > Galliformes > Phasianidae > Phasianus > Phasianus colchicus. Next base: position 19,934,620 of record NC_143436.1, read on the forward strand.
CCCAAGATAAACTTTCTTTCTAAACTTTGGATGACATAAAAATTTAAGATTACGAAAAAAAATGAACTCCTGATTTTTATTTTTTTATTTTTTAAATTATTAATACAAATACAGTGTGTATTTTTTAAGTCATAAAATAGCATTAACTATAGCACATGCTTCTACTAAATAAAGAATGAATTCTTGGTTTCATATATTGAGCTTCATCCATAGTGAGCCGAAAGTCTTCAAAGGAACAGCCTCTCTGTGTAGACATAGTAAGCCAACTTTCTTGCCATTTTAGGCTTCCTACATTCCAGTGTAGACTTCTTAGGACCATGTGATGTATGCTTTTCCTCATAACAAAAGGTGCCACGTATAGAAACACTGGACTTGCGTTAGTGTACATATGCATACACATACTTTTGTGAAGTAAGTTCTTGTCTTCAAACTGCTTGTTCCTAAACTGTTCCTGGAAAAAAGAACATCCAGAGATAGTCTGTTGTTACTAGAAGAGTATGTTTTATTCATGATTTCTTACTTTCTCAACAGGTCTTCAATCACTGAAAAGAAGATGTCAGTACGACAGATTTATTATTCTGGAGATAGCAACTTGGTTTTGGTCACCATCTTTCTTTGGTAACAGAATTACAGAATCATAAGGGTTGGAAGGGTCCTGTAGAGACCCCCAGAGGTCCATTTATTCCTTTGAGTCCACTGCAACTCCAAATACCATGTGAGAACAAAGTTTGAAAACCAGTTCTGTGATTGAAAACAACTGTTTTCCCAGGAAAATGATGTTAGAAATCAAAATGTTAAAGCCAAAACACTTAATCTGAAGATTGCTCCTAGCAGAGGAGCATCTGAGGAACATTAAGAAAAGAGAAAAACTGTAGCTGAAATGCACTGTCTTGTTCAGAGGCAGGTTATGTGGCTCTACATATCTTTGTAGTGAACAGAAAGCTCTTTTATCCTTATTGGTTTTAGTTAATTAGTAAAATAAATAAATATGTAGAGAGAAAAATAAATAAATAAATAAATAAATAAACCATAAAGTATAGTGGGAGTGAATAATCCATGTTTTCTTATGGATATCAGCAGTTATGCACAGATTATTTTGAATCTAATGTGGTGTAATATTTATTGTTATTTTTATTTGCACTAAAAATTTTAAAGCAATCATCATGATGTACAGCTAAAAATATCTTATTTTCCAGTGTAGACAATCCTAAGCCCCTGAAGTTTTCACAAATAATCATTTTAATAACACAGAAGTTTGTATTTTTTTTTCAATGTTTCAAAATATTTACAAATCTCTAAGTAAAGAATTAGTTCTTCCTTTATGGAAAGTATTTTATCTACTTTTCTTCCTCTTCTCCCTCTCAGTTTTTTGTACTTCATTCTCACTGGAATTAACCACTCAGAAGAAATATAAGTCTTGGCTTCATTTAAAAACTTAACTGATAGTTCAGTGTACAGATGTTCGGGGGATATTTCCAGCCTCTGTATAACAAAAATTATTAGAAAACTTGTGTGAGGAATTAAGTCCTTTGGTTTCTAATCACAAAGGATTTGTCTGAGGTTTGAGTAAACCTTAAAATATTTCAAATTGAGAAGCTCTGGTGGAGCAAACAATTTCATATATATATATATATATATATATATATATTTTTTTTTCCAGAGAGGTGATTGTCCCTCTCTACTCTGTCTTTCTGAGCCCCCATCTGGAGAACTCAGTCCAGGTCTGAAGCCCCCAATACAAGAAAGACAGAGAGCTGTTGGAGAGGGTCCAGAGGAGAGTCACAAAGATGATGAGGAGGCTGGAGTACTTCCCCTATGAAGACAGGCTGAGGGAGCTGGGCTTGTTCAGCCTGGAGAAAAGAAGGCTGCGGGTGACTTCATTGAAGCATTTCAGTACTTAAAGGGAGCCTACAAACAGGAGGGGAATCAACTCTTTGAAAGGGTAGATAACAACAGGACAAGGAGAAATGGTTTTAGGTTGAGGGAGGGAAGATTTAGGTTGGATGTCAGGGAGAAGTACTCTATGAGAGTGGTGAGGTGCTGGAACAGGCTGCCCAGAGAGGCTGTGGATGCCCCGTCTCTGGAGGTGTTCAAAGCCAGGTTCATGGGGCCCTGGGCAACCTGGTCTAGTATGAAATGGGGAAGTTGGTGCCTCTGCATGTGGCAGGGGGGTTGGAGATTCATGATCCTTGAGGTCCCTTCCAACCTGGGCCGTTCTGTGATTCTGTGATTCTGTGTTTTCATAATCATTGATATCCTGGATGAAATTCATGTAAGCCAAAAGAAAATTCACATTTGCAATAATCTTAATTCTCAGGAAATGATTGTTCATTGTTGAGACAAGCTCTTATAGCACAATTAAATATTTTGTCACACAAATTGCTGATTTTTTTTTCTACTGAACCTTTACAAGTAATTTTCTACTTCTTAAATGTGAAAAAAAAACATTCAAAAAATCAGCAAAACATATTTTTGCTCTCTGTATGTCTTCTCTCCTACCTAGTTTGAAAAATTAACTATAAATATTTTCATATTTTGAATGAATCATTGTTCATTAGAGTTTTAATGATTAAATGTGTTAATACAATCATGCCTTATCCATTATACATGAAATATATTTAAAAAGGACATACGTGTTTCATAAGAATCCCTGAGAGCAAAGAGTTGTAGATTAATAACAGAATAAAAATTAAATACAAAATTGAATTCTAACAAGGACTTTAATTCTCTTTAAAGACTGCAGTGAAAGGTATTTATTAATTTCTTCACTGTCTTCTAATTAATTTCACTTACAGTTATCAGAAAGTTTTACTTTTTTTTTTTCTGTCATTTTATGTGTTTTATTATCTTTTGCTTTAGTTACTTTGTTCTATGCAATTCAGAATGAACACATAAAGCCTATAAAGTTGCCCAATAATTTCCACTGCAGCATTCTAGCTTTCATTTACTTATAAGATTGCCAAACTGTTGAAGCTGAAATGTTCTCTCCTGTATAATTTTACTGGTGAGAGAAGAAGTTTCCATTGCCTATTGCCAATGTTAAATTGCTTGTAAGTATTCACTGAATTATCTTATATTCTACCTAGCAGCAAATACAGGGAGGTCATTCTACTGTCAGAAATGCACTAGTTGCCTCATATGTGAATTACTGGCCAAACTGTGAGTCTTAAATCTGAGATGCAGTAGAGCGATGCTCATGACAGAGATTACTGATGTAGAGAAATTATCTGAAGACTTCATCTGAACTGGGCACACTTAAATCCAAGACTTGATAGTTTGGTAAATTTCCCTTCAAGTTGCTGCTTTAATCTGCCAGGGACTACTGTCATACTATGTACTTAAGGAGTATGAACATGTTTTGTGTATTGCTGCCTATGAAGGAAGAATACACCAATGTCTGGAATTAATGGTGGTGAACAGTCAAAGAAGGGGTAGAAAGAACAAGGAGATTAGGATGAAGATTTGATGATGTCTAGGTGGAGATAAATATTTTCTTTAAAAATGACCTAGGTTCTAACAATAACACTACCTCTATGTTTTCCTGTCTATGTAACATGGAAATAATAATGTCAGTAAATCTCACACAGATGCTGTCAAGAGTTTTTCATGGTCACTTCTAAAATATTCAGAAATTATACTGATAGTAGCACAAAAAAAAAAAAAAAAAAAAAAAAAAAAAAAAGATCACAAAGAAATGGTCAATGATGTATTAAGAGATGAGTGATGTACAGTACATGCAGGCCTCAATACTGAGTGCTGGAAACCATGAAGTATCAACAATAATGTTCAAAGTACATTTCAATTAAAACTACTAAATAAGTAGGTATGATATGGAACAATAAATGTGTTCATGATATAGATCCATAAAAATGTATCCTTAGAAATATGAAATATGAGATACAAATATGAAACTGGTTCCGAAACCATTCATAAATCTTAACAAAAAAGTAAAATGAGCAATCACAAATTGGAGAAGAGAAAGTTCTGGGGATACCTCACTTAGGTCTTCCAGTACTTGGAGGGAGTTTTTAAAAAGGTGGGAGACTAACTTTTTATGTGATCTGATAGTGAAAAGATGAGCAAGAATGGTTTTAAACTAAAAGAGGGAAAATTTAAATTAGATGTTAGAAGGAAATTCTTTACTCAGAGGTGGTAAGGCTCTGGAACAGGCTGCCCAGAGAAGCCGTGGATACCCCATCACTGGAGGCATCACTGGAGACCAGGTTGGATGGGCCCCTGGGCAGCCTGATCTCGTGGGTGGCAAATGGCAGGGTGGTTGGAATTAAATGGGCTTTAAGGTCCCTTCTAACCCAAGATATTCTATGATGTTTAGAAATTAGTAAGATAAGAATATGCTATGAGGCTTCCATTTAAAAGTTAAATGCCTCTGTAGCTTACCTTGCACATATTTGTTTAAACATTAAAAACAGGCAAAGAAAAGATTTTCTTTGCTTCCTAGCAGTAATTTAATGCATGTCTTACTATGCTGTATGCCATTGCGTAAGGCTTTGCAATTCTTTATCTAAGAAAGATACACTTTTTAAAAGAACTTCTTAATCTACATATGTATTTAGATCACAGTAGAATATATAGAGCACTTTGCCACTTAAATAGGTGCCTTATCTTGTCAGTGTGTATGTTAGAAATCACTATTTTAATTGCATCAATATGGTATGGTTGACAAAAGGAAGAGAACATATTGTACTTTATATGTCCTCTGTTGACTGATTCTCCTTTAATTTGTAACACATTTTATTTACTCTAGTTTGTATGCTTAGATGTGTCCTCATTTGACTTTGGGCTCAAGCAAATAACTCCAGAAATGAAGGATATGCCTACTGAGATCACTTCCTGCTGAAGTCTGGTTTCTTGGCTGGGAAACTGGCCTCTCTTGTTCATGCTGGAAAGTATTTACAATGGGGATGTTGTAGTATAGTGGCAAAGTTATTTCAGGACATGTGCATGAGTATAAATAGACATACGAAGAAATTTATGCTAAAGAAGGCTAAATGAAACCAAAACCTACTCATAACAACTTTCAATATAGGTTTTAAATCACGTAGCTAGAATACCTACAAGGTAACTTATCATTAAAGGATGCTGATATTCAGGACAGGGAATATTTTTGTCTGTGAAGCATATTTTATAAATATCAAATTGTTGAAATAAAGCGATACTGCTAATCAGAGAGAGCATAAAAGAGAACTGCGTTACAGGATAAGCTAATATTTATGTCAAAATTCCTTAGCAGACGTGGTGTCACTGTGATGGGTATTTACTCTTATGCTGCTGGCCACAGAGCACACAAGCTCTGGAAGGAAAAGTGGTGTCTCTGAGGCCTGCATGTCCTGCAAGGCAAAGCCCAAGGGTGTGGGCACAGAGCTGAGGGTTGGGAAATGCTGGGAAGAGCGCAGGTACTTGACTGCATAGATGATATTTCTCTTCCTTTCCAGGAGTGTCCAAAATTTCTACACTACCTTTCATAAAACTGATACAGTATTTTTTATTTTTTATTTTTTTATTTCATTTATTTATTTATTTATTTTTGTAAAAGATGCGCGCTTTGGAGGCAGAAAAATTTGTGAATGTATCGGTTGATTCCAATATGAAATAAATGAGTTTTTTGTACAAGAAGATTATGGAACATTATCATGGAGGTTTAAAGTCACTGGGATTTTAGTGCGGAGAAATAAAGAATGGAAAAGAAAGTCTGAGAGTGATGAAATTAATCTCCATAAGAGTAAAAGAGACTAAGAAAAAAATACAAAAATGAAGAAAATTGATAAACTATAACTGAAGAAATGCTTCAGCAACTACAGAATCAGAAAATCACTGAAGCTGGCAGCATATTTAAGCCAGTGGCTCACTCAAGCAGATTAATTTAGATTGCCAAGACTTGCCTAGTCGAGTTGTGAGTATCTCCACCCATGGAGACTCTGTAACCTCTCTGGGCTAACTGTTGTTTGACCACCTTGTCAGATTTTTTTTTTATTTGTTTATTTTTTAATGTTCAGGCAGAATCTCCTGTGCTTAAGCTTATACCCATTGCTTCTTGTCCTGTCACTGTACATCACTGAGGAGATCCTGGCTCCATCTTCTTTATGCCCTCTTATCGGGAGTTGAACCACATGGGTATCATTCCGATCTCCATTCTGAACAGTCTCACCTCTTTCAACTTTTCCTTGTGTGAAAGATTTTCCAGTTCCATGATCACAAGAAAGACAGAAAGCTGTTGGAGAGGGTCCAGAGGAGAGTCACAAAGATGATGAGGGGGCTGGAGTACTTCCCCTGTGAAGACAGGCTGAGGGAACCGGGCTTGTTCAGCCTGGAGAAAAGAAGGCTGCGGGTGACCTCACTGAAGCATTTCAGTACTTAAAGGGAGCCTACAAACAGGAGGGGAAACAACTCTTTGAAAGGATAGATAACAACAGGACAAGGAGAAATGGTTTTAAGTTGAGGGAGGGAAGATTTAGGTTGGATGTCAGGGAGAAGTACTCTATGAGAGTGGTGAGGTGCTGGAACAGGCTGCCCAGAGAGGTTGTGGATGCCCCGTCTCTGGAGGTGTTCAAAGCCAGGTTGGATGGGGCCCTGGACAACCTGGTCTAGTATGAAATGGGGAAGTTGGTGGCTCTGCATGTGGCAGGGGGGTTGGAGATTCATGATCTTTGAGGTCTCTTCCAACCTGGGCCATTATGTGATTCTGTGATCTTCACTGATGTGTCTCCCAGTATGGCCATGCCTCCATTGTACTGGGAAATGTAGAACTAAACTGCACTGCAGATATAGTTTCATCAGTGCTGAGAAGAGGACAAATTACCCCCCTTGATCTGCTGAATATTGTTCCCAATTCAAAGCACTGTTGGCTTTCTTATCTGCAAGGTCTCTGTCTCTTTCCCAACGTTAGAGGTATGGGTGACCTTGAAGGCAACGACTTTTCTGGTCCTAAGGAACCTCCCTCAATCCTCATGATATTTCAAAGGCTTTGCAATGAGTTTGACTAGCTTTCACAGAACCCAAGGATACATACTGTCTGTGCCCATGTACTTGTCTGCTCAGTTTATTTCCTAGTTAGATCCTCCTCTACTGTAGCGATGGGTTTTTTTTTTTTTTCCCCCCTTTTCTTTCCCCCCAGACATTTCCAGTGGTCTCAGAGACCTGTGAATCATGAAAACCAGTCTGACTAGTAAAGACTGAGATGAGGAAGGCTTTTAGTACATTGTTCTTTTTTGTGTCCTTCATTGCAAGCTCCCTTGCACGGTTCAATAGCTGCCCCATGTTTTCCCTACTCTTTGTTTTACCAATGCCCACTTTGTCTTTCACTACATGGGTCTCAGCTCCAGGATTTCCAGCCCCATTCTTGCATATTTAAACGCGTCTCTGTGTTCCTCCTGGCTTACCTTTGCCTCTTCCTCAATTCTTGAGTGACACACACCTGTGGCACAAAAGTGTGTGAATGAGTTCAGCTATATAAATAAAATAGAAAAGGAATAGCAATTTGAAATATGTAGAAACTGTGTCTTCAGACAAATAACAATTGTTTTGCTTTAAGGTTTCTGGGTGATGTACTGTATGAGTTCTTAAGAAATTGAAGAAGAGAAAGAACATGAAATTAGAAACAAAAGAATACTGTGCTGAGGTTTGTATCATTTGAACTTGCCAAGAAATACAATCTTTTATTTTGAGTCAGCAAAATAATTTCTCTGTAATTATTTTGTGTATGCATCATATGTACAGCTCTGTAACTGTTTGATCTGTAGCAGCAGTGAATGATATGTAAGAATGATTTTTTCCTTTTTGCTCTCTTTATTTCTTTTTTCTCCTTTGTTTTGTTTCCTTTTATTCTCAATCATGTTCCCTCCACTGCACTTCTGTTGATAGGTTCTGAATTGCAGATTATGTGAAGGTCATGTAACCTCTACGCTGAAAGCCTTGTGCACTTCCATGCATCCGAGAAAAGCTGCTTTACTCAGACAAATACTGTACAAGCCAGTGGCATTAGCTGCAGTTTCAACAGGAGTATGGAAGCCCTGAATCATCTTGGGTTTTGGGTTCCTCACTCAACCTGTCACAGTGTATGAAACATGCTTGATTTGACATCATGACATCCAATCATATAGGCAGTAATAACTTGCACACAGAAAATATATATTAAAACTATTTCTGTATATTTAGCATGTGAGCAGGTGACATCTGTATTATTACCTTATTTCTCTGCAGGCTAAGCTTACAAAATAGCTCAGAGATATGTGATATGTGTCATTGATTTTCACTTGTTCTTATGCACTTAAATGCCTCGTTGTGGCTTAAATACCTCCTTCATAATGTGTCTAACACAATTTTAAATAGGAAGAACTGATCATAACAGTGATTTCAATTATATACTTTCCAGTAATCTCCAGTCTTGTAAAAGTAAGGTTCCAATCTCTGCAGCTTGCAACAGTCTGCGTGTTGCACCACTGGCAAAGAAGATTCTAAAATTTTGGAAAGGATACTTTTTAGCGACTGTTATATTCCTTTATGCAAATCACAGTTTACATATTTCCTTCAAAATGCTGTGACTATGGGTGAAAACCCTTTTTGGTGTTATTCATGTTTGGTAACAAAACTCATGCAGAGCAAAGTAATATTTTTAATCTGTCTGAAGGCAATCCCTTGCCAAGTAGCCATGGCATCTGAGAATCCATATGATTGCATTTGTAAATATTTGAACATTAATATTATATTTTATGTAATTCTTTTAGTAATTTTAAGAGAGGTGTTGTTACTTCTAAGAGGTTCACTTCCAAAACAGAATCTCATGCAAAAGAGCCCATTTTAACCTCTGATGTAAAGAATGGTATATTTGAATCTAATGGCACCTGTTTTCTGTAGTTGACACTGTGTTGTAGTATTAACTTACTGCTCATTGGAAAAATGGCAGCTATTCAGTGTGAACTTTTCTTCTTAACCCTTTCACATGTAATTGTTAGTTAGAGGTATCCTTATTCACATAGTTATTTAATATGATATGCTACTTATCCTGATATCTTTTATATATATCTAATTGTAATAAATATCTGGTAATCGAAAAAAAAAAATTAACATTCATATGAAAACAAAGAATAGTCATTTCTTATTATATGTATACATGTATATATTTAGTTTCATATTTTGAAAAAAAAGCTGTTGCAAAATAAGGGGAAAATGTTGTTTCTTAAAGATATTCTATTAAATGTATCAATAAAGATTAATCAAGTCCATTGACTTATGAATTTATGTGTTGATATGCACTGATATACAGTGTATACAAGAATGTACAAATAAATGTATAGTTCCCTCTCATATCAGTGGCTGATATTTCCATTCTCACCTCTTGTCTGTAAATAGACTCAGTGTCATTTCTGGCTTATTCCTCTCTATGTGTTAGACAGGGTCTTGTTATGCAACTTGATAGTTTCTCATATACACAAATCAGATGAGATTACCAACTCCCATGTTTATACTGCTGACAATTTGTGTTCATTGTCTCTTTACAAAGCTTTATATTTCTCTCTTACAGAATTTTATGTGTGTGCATCAATGTGAAACTTGAGTCAAAACCAGGAGCTTCAGGCTGTGTTCTCTTTTACATAACATCTTACTAGACAGTAAGGTGTTAGGTCTCTGCTTCTCCATAATCCTTTTGTACCTATATAACATGTACATTTTTTACAGCATGACAGATAGCTGATGCTGCAGATGTTGCTAAAATGCTAACATAATGGAGATAATGGAGATAAGCCACCATATTCTTCCATATTTATATTGACATATCTTCCCAATCCCTTATGAAATATATTGAGTATGATACTTCAGTTTTCACTTCTGTGCAATAGAGTAGTCTGTATATAGAGTGAGAGCTTAGTATCAGTAATAATGGCACCACACAGGGAGGTGGTGCTCTCTTCTGAAGGGAGAACTTGCCCTTTATGAAGATATTCAACATTAAGAAACAGTTGTTTGCAAGAGCAAAAAGACCCAGTGGAAAGGCATCTTTTCAGCTGGCATGTTTTCAGCTACTTCTGATGAATTAAACTGACGTTTAGCAGTACATGTCTAAGCTGGCACAAAAGCTAATGTTTCTATTTTTTTAGAGAGCGTGCATTTATGAAAAAGAACAAAGAACAGTAAGTAGGCTTTTTGGTATTACTGAGCTATAATTTGTATCCATGCAGGTGCTTGTAGCAGGTACACTCTGCATGCACACTGGTGAACGATGACCATTTCTCCGTTACACTCTCTTCCCAGATCCAGAACAGATTGCAGAGCTGTACAATCAGCTGGAGTGTATGAGGAATGGAACAGTGTGATCTTTCTTAAGACAAGTTAATCGTTTTAATGATCTAAAAGGTTGTGTTGAAGTATAACAGTATATGTAGACAGATCAGTAAGTGAATGTGGGGAGGGGAAGTAGATCTGTGTGTTTGCTTTTTTTCCCTCCCCCAAGACAAACATTGCATATTACTTTATTTTAATTCAGACAGGAAAATTCTAATAAGAATGCAGAGCTTTTTTACCTAAAGATGAACTTTATATGTATATATGGATTTCTATCTCATACGCAAGCACCTTATAAAAATTTAAATTTCATAACACCAATGTGAGCTGTCATTCTAGCTTAATTGCAAACAAATCAATGAGGGACATAGATAATAAAGATCATACTTCCAGATACTTCAGAGCCATCTTTCCAGAGAAAGTGATTCATGTTCATATACCAGAGTAATTTTTTTTTCAGGAAAATTTAGCATGAGAGCAAGTTGATATGAATAAAATCTTCACTTGGAAAATCTTTGAGAAGCTTGTTAAATAGTGCTTTGCAGGAGTTAGAGGCCAATTCCTAAGTTCTTTTGAGAATCTGATTTTGTGTAGTTTTTCAAAGATAACTCGAACTGTGTCCAAAATTTGCATTGTAACATGAGCAATAGAATATTGTCAGTTCCTCTTAGAATCACTCTGGTCTCTTACTTGATTTTAGCCCCTGAATGAGGTGTTTAAATTACAATACAGTCATCAACTCTGTAGTCAGTAGTGACAGAGAGAAACCAAGGGAATGTTATTCGCTTCACAAAGGTACAACTGACCATCTATAGATATATTTCTGAATTTCAGTGTGTCAAATGCAGATAGAAACTCTTTTCCTTCTCTGTAAATTTTATTTCAGTGGATAAGGTCTTACTATAGTGTTGCTATTTTTTATTTTGTAGATGGTCCTCCGATGTTTTTGTGCCATCAAATATGCAATGCAAAAGAAATCTTCTGTCTAATGCACAGTAGATTTATTGATTAGAGGGTCAGGTGTATTATCTTTCCATAGGAACAGGTCTGCTGCTGAGAAGTACCAATATAGAAAGAGGACAAAGCCCTTAAATGCTTATTTGCTAGGTATCTCCTAAATATATGTGTACAGTGAGTACTGAAGATTAGAACAAATATTCAGAGAAGGCCACCAAGTTATTAGTCAGTCTTAAATAAATGCACAGCCTTAAACTTTAAAAATTCATTTGGTCTTTTGAACTGTAGAGTGTTCTTTATAAATGTATTAGTGACAGTATAGCAAAGATTTGCACATTACTTTTTCTGCACCATAAAAGAATAATTGACTTTGTTGAAACTAACAGTAGCTGGCAGGGATACAAAAATGTTGTTAGTTAAGAAATGTTTGAAGGTTGCTCATGGTTACCTGTAGTCTCAGTTATGTGAAAGAGCAAGAATAAAAGAACTCAAGTGGTTTAGAATAAAACTTCAATCTGTTCAGTTTAACTGAACTTTTAACAGGAAAGAAAAAAAAAAGTAGTATAAGAAACAATGTAAGAGTTGCATGTTTGGAATGAAGCAACAGATGCTTTGGAGGTAAGTATAGGTATAAATCTTTTGCAATGGTTAGTAAGCCATATAACAACCACAAAGAAAAAAAATCACTATGTACTAGTTTGGCAACAAAAGACATTGCGAAATTCACTGCTAAATCACTAGAAGAGGCAGGAAAAGAGTGCTGCTTTAGTGACTGTATGTCACTTGCTTGGTATTCACTTATGGTTGAAAGATTTTGAAGAAAGATTAAGTCTGTGCTTTTTTAACTTACTGAAGGAGACCCCCTTAGGATTTTGTGATCAGAAAAGTTGAAAAAAACCAACGTATACCAGATTATGCACAAGTATTCTGCACTGCACAAGCAGTGCTCCATCTGAAGGAAGATTTAATAAGGTAATTAAAGAAAGTATTTCTTACAAATTGCCCATTTTGTATGCTATTTATTAAGCAGGAACGTTTGAAATGTAGTGTGGAAAATTACTTAATACAATTTGAAAATATAGAGCAATGTTCTTGATGTTTTTATTTGGACTATTTGGTTGCTTTTTTACTAATGTTAAACTAATGTGTTTCCTATCAATTTTTGAACAAACCTACAGTAATGAGAATCTTAAAATGATTAAGCAGAAATTAGATTTGGCATACACTTTCCCATATCAGTACACATGCTCATAAATACCCATTCTATGACAAATGGGAATGCCAAAAAAAAAGATCTATCTACTTCCTAAGAAGAACTGATTTCTTTAAATATGTTAATAAAGCTGCTATATCTCCTACCAGATTAGGTTATAAGTTATCTTGGTTTTGAACTCTGTCCTTCTTTCAATTGCCAGAAGACTATTTTCATCACTGAGAATTGCTAAATGTTTTAGATGATGCAATTCAATGTCAAAACATGTTATAGAAAGTCACAGATGTATTAATTAAATAAAAATTTTACAGTAAAATACTAGACCTTGGCAAAATGAGTAAGTCAGTATAACACAACTTAAATTTAAAAGAATCATAGTCTCTAAATTCCACAAGTCATTACAAAAAATTTGAGATGCAGCATGACTGTAGTAAAAGTAAAAAGATGTACATTCTTCACTGGTCACAAATGGTAGTTATTCTCAAGTTATGAATCATCTAAGTTCATATGGTCTAGAAGCCATAAAGGGGCCATAAAATGGAAACAAACAAACAAACAAAACCATATACAGATAGCACTCAATATACATACACAATGCAAAGAAACACAAATGTATGTTGCCAGTCTTCATACAGGGAAGTGGAGATGATGGTGAACAGATGTTTCCCCAGCTCACTGTCTAGGACATGTTCAGTGGCAGAAAGGAATGTCAAAGAAAGATGATACGTGAACAGGTAGAGAATATATTAAAGCACTTGCTCACCTCGTCGGTCTATCTTCACAAATTCTACTGTAAGAAAGGACTTTTAAGTCAGTCCTTGAAGTATTCAGCATACATCAAAGTGGGAGCTTTTGACATTTTATTTTGGTCAGGATATGTGAAGATAAGATATAGGAAAAAGAAAAAAAAAAAGAAAGACAAAGAAATAAAGACAGAAAGAAAGGAAGGAAGGAAGGAAGGAAGAAAAAGAAAGAAAATTAAGGAAGGAAAAAGAAAGAAAATTAAGGAAATTCCTGGAGGAATAGGCTGCTTTACTGCTGTCCACACCAAAGTTTTGTCTGTGTCCCCTCTACAGAGACTGTTTCAAGAATACCACAAAATGACTGCAGTATATGATAAAACCTCTCATGTACTCTTTTTCCTAGCTGTGTTTCCATCTGATCACCAGGGACCACAACCCATTCTATGACTCTATAATTTCCCTGTCTCTTCTAAATTATTTGCAATCTAGAAATTGTTGTCACTGTGAACTATTTGCACACATTTCTTCCCATCTGCCCTCACCGCTTACTCAAGTTGATTGTTTAGAATTGTGGGATTTTCAGAGATGAACTGAGTACAGTACCATTTCCCCTAGATGCTAATTGCCTCTGTGAAGAAAAGTCTGAAATGGCCCAAGATGAATTTTACTATTCTAAGTTATCTGTCCAAAAACTGCAAAGCTCTATACTCAAGAGATAAAGATGTGTACAAACTAATGTAGAAAACACTGCAGACATTAGTCTAGAAATTCATGTTTCATATTTGTATTAGCACCTCCCATAAATGCAGAGAAATAAAATGGCCTCTAATCATTCCAGGTTAATTCCAAGCAGATACATAGAATCCTACCAGAGCTTAAATGGACACTGAAAGTATTAATTTATCAAGGGATTATGTATTGAAATATTCCATTCAGAATTTTCTTATTCTTCAACCAATCACTGACTAATATTTGTAAAATGCTTTGAAGATGACAAGCACAATATAAATATCACACATAAGTGGTATACTTACAAATTGATTTAAAGAGATCCATGTATGAATTTTTAAAATGAATTACTGGTGAAATGACAACTATGGGAGTAAAGTCAAAATACTAGGTCAAAAGAGTATTCTATAGTCATCTTGAAAAACGCTGTTTTTTAGTTTTTGCATATGTTCTACTGTGAATTAGAACATCTGTCTGGATTTTTTAAGAATCTGGAAAGCAAATGGAAATGAGATACAGCATCTCAATCTTTTGATCATGCTTTTTATTAATTGCAGGCCGGACTTCAATACAAGGTACAGTGAAGTTTCTTAGAGAGCCCCAACAAACTTACACATGAAATGTCTGAGAGCATTTCCGTACCTCTGTGAGCAACATGGCACCTCAACTAGCTACAGAAGGATCATTTCTTTCGACAACACACATCAACACTCTGAGCTGTAGGCCTGAAAACAATAGGCGGGGTTAGTTCACTGCTATATTCCAATAAATAAACCTCTGTGGCTAACATATCCATGGTATTCCCATTTTAAAAATGAATTCTCTTGCAGACAACTAAGCGGTTTTTGAAATAATTTCTATTATTCAATGCAGATTTGCCATGAGTGTTTGGGATGGTACCCGTATTATGATGATTATTTTTGGATTAGTGTAAAACTGAGAGATAATTTTAAAAGCCAGATTCAGATCTGGAACCAGTCTTGATAGGACAATGATGGGATTCTCACTGGAGATTACAAGGCCTTCTTGTCTTCTACCAATCTGTGACTCAACTCCCTAGATTGTTATTTGTTTTTCCCTGATCCTTCTTCTACCTGTACAATATTTTGATTTATCATTATACTTAGAAATATTTTTACACATAAATATATATATGCATAAAATTATAGAAGGCATATTTTAAAGTGGGATTATTCTGAACTATTTGCAAATAGACTCCATCTGAACAATCTGAAAAATATTTGGAAATTGCAATTGAATAAAAGAGGCATATGCACCCACCAAGAAAAATTTTAAATATAGAATATTTCATTTTTAAATAAGTTGTTTCTTCAATTCAATGAGAAAACAAAGTTATATAGCAGAAGTAAAAAGTAGCTTTAATCAACAAAATGGGAAAGAAATTATCCATTAAAGAAAAGAGCTTTCCCTCAGTTTCTTCCAGTTCTCTAGGTTGGATTATTTCACTCTTGAATTACAGGAGTATAATTCCTGTAATTGCTAAAATGCAGAGAATCCAGAATTTCATTTTCAAAATCTATAGCTTTGTACACCTCATAGACTTGATCTTTTGAAGATTTTCTCAAGAGTTAGTTAGGCCTTAGTTTATGTAAATAGGGTCAAGCAATGTTTTCAACAACAAAACTTTAAGATGTGAAAAATGACTCTGGAATATATTGTCTGGGGGTAATGTTTTAATCCAGTAAAAGAACATAAATATTACAAAGGATATTGGACTCTCTGATATAATATAAACATTTGCTTTTTCTGCTCCTGCCAGATATCGTAAGCATATTTAATGAGAACACTTAGTTAAACACCTTGCAGTTCCTCAGAACACAGCTAAATTCTTAGGAAGAAAAACTTTACTGATGTCATGACAGTAGTAATATCAGTCTGTTACTGATTGTATAATTTCCTGACATTCCTTAGAAGTTCAAATGACATATTTACAAAGGAATCCCAGGCCAAACAGTCTTGAATCAAAGAATGGAGTCTGTAAATAGAAAACATTCAGTGCTTAATTATTTCATCTACAATTAGGTAACAGCTTTGCTGTGAGATAAAGGAGACTCTGCAGTAATAACTCAGCTAAAATATATGATCTTTGCTCCAGACAGTAGTGACTGATAATTTCACGCAATGCTTCCTGTAATAATATTTTAGAATTGAGAAATCAAAATTGCAAAATGATACTTAACAAAGTGTAATAGTCATTAACTATTTAATACTTAACAGCTTGTGAGAAAAGTTGATCATATTTTCCATTTACAAGAAGTTCTTCATGCAGAATTCATAAAGAAAATAAATTCCAAGCTTCATACAGAATGGCCACACAGAATGAATCATGAATCTCCAACCCCCCTGCCACATGGAGGGCCATCAACCTCCTCATTTAACGCTAGACCAGGCTGCCCAGGGCCAATCTGGCCTTGAACACTTCCAGGGACGGGGACTGCTCTCTGGGCAGCCTGTTTCAGTACCAGCTTCACGGAAAGAGATGATTCATATTCTTGGAAGAATGTCTCCACTGTGCTCTGTCTGCAGATCTTGGAATCTACTAAGAAAATGAACTAATGAGGGCAAAAGAAGATCTAGCAGGTTGAGAGACAGGCACTGAGGGGTGGCTACAGCAAATCCCCTGTGTGCATGGGCTCTCCCTGTGTGCAGACAGATGCAGAAGGTGGAATCGTGAGGAACAAGTTAGTGCTGTAAACAGCATTAAAGCACAATTCTATACAGAATTCTATAGAAGCATAGCTACCTTTTCTTTTCCACATCTGGGAGTTCTTGGATTTTTTTTGTTAATAATATAGACAATTGATTAAAACTTTATTAGTGGGTCCTGCAAAGATTTCTAACTGAGGTCTCACAGGGCTTGCATTTTACTGTGACTTCTTAAAGTACTTGAGAAATGTGGGGGTGGTATCACTGGGGGAACAGTAAGAGAAAAAAACTTTGGAGAACACTGACAAGTTTTTTCATCCCTTCCAAAATTATTTACTTAGGATGTTGTAATTTAACTCTCAGGGATTTATAGTGTACATACATATATATATATATCTTTATTACCTCTATTCTACATTTGAGTATATTGATGTACAGAGGTGTTGACTGACTTGCCAAGATCAAACAGAGTCAATATCAAGATGAGAAATGTATTCCTGGTTTCCAGATTAATGTCCCATTCATTGCTCTCCCCACATATGCAAAATATAGAGAAAAGTAGAGGTGCAGAAAATAATATTTTATGATCTCTGAGTTCTCCAACATTTCAACTTGTTCTAATAATATAAAAATAGCTGTATTTCCTCATTAAAAAAAAAAAAGAAAAAGAAAAGAAAAGAAAAGAAAAAAAAGAATTGGTTATGTAAAAATATTAGATTTTTTTAAATGAAAATCAGACTAATAACAGAAACACCTGCTGTAACTTTTTTGTACAATTTATGCAATTTTATATTGTGATATAGATATCATAAATGCTGGTATTGTTTGATACCTTTCTTATTATTCTGCCTACCACATGCTACATTTGAACTCTTCTTTTTTTTGACTTAGTTTTTATGTTGTAAATAATTTATCAAATTCTTAATTCTGCAGGATTTGTTTTTATCATATTGACAAAAGATGTTCCCCTTGTACTTCCTTGAATTGCAGTAGCCTTGAGAAATGCAAGGAAAAAACCAAGTCCAATATCTTTACTCTGTAGAAATTCCTTTTCTGGAAAAGATTTCCAGATTCACATTGGAATTTTATATTCATTTCTAGCCTTGAAATGTCCCAGTAATACCAGATCTTAAAAATGAGAAATTTTACTAATTAAAAAAAAAAATCATAGAGTGACCTGGGTTGGAAGGGACTTTAAAGGTCATTGAGTTCCAACTGTCCCTCCTCTGATCATCTGGATTTGTTCCAATAGCTCCGTGCCTTTCTTGTACTGGAGGCCCTAAGCAATGCTCCGGATGAGGCCTCAGAAGGGCAGAACAGAGGGAGGCAACCATCTCCCTTGTCCTGCTGTCCACTTCTCTTCTGATGCATCTCAGGATACAGTTGGTCTTTTGGGATGCAACTGCACACTTTTGTCTCACATCCAGCTTTTTTGTCCACCAGAATCCCAATGTCCTTCTCTGCAGGGCTGCTCTCAATTAGTTCTTTCAGTCTCTACATATATCTGGGATTACCTCAACCCAAATGCAACGCATAAAATCATAGAATTATTGTTTGAAAAAGACTTCTAAGATCATTTCATCCAACCATCCATACATTGCCACTATGCTCACAAAAACATGTCCTTAAGTACTACATCTACCACGTTTCTGGAACACCACCAGGGGCAATGATTCCCCCAATTCCCTGGGAAGCCTGTTCCAATACCTCACCACTCTTTCTGAGTTTTCCTAAAATCCAACCTGAATATGAGACTGCTCCACCCCCTCACTGAAGCTTCTTTACAAGAGAAGAGAGTGATAAGGTTGCCGCTAAACCTCCTCCATACTAAACAACCCCAGTTCAGAAAATTATAGAATGGTTTGAGTTGAAAGGGACCTTTAAAAGTCACTTAGTCCAACTGCAATAAACAGGGACACCTACAGCTAGATCAGGTTGCTCAGAGCCTGGTCCAGCCTGACCTTGAATGTATCCAAGGATGGAGCATCCACCATGGATCAGTCTGTTCCAGTGCCTTACCGCCCTTATGGTAAATATATTATTCCTTAAATTCAATCTAAATCTCCCTTCTTTTAGAGAGAAATAATTTCCGTTTGTTCTGTCACAAGAGACCCTGCTGAAGTGTCTGTCCCCTTCTTTCTTATAGCCTCCTTTATATACTGAAGGGCTGCTATCAGATCTCCCCAGAGCATTCTACAGGCTGGACAGCCTCAGCTCTCTCAGTCATTAGCCTTCGTGGTCATCCTGCACCTGGCCTTGTTGAACCTTCTTGTGTTCACATGGACACAATATTCAAGATTTTCTAAAACATCCCTTCCTTCTATTGAATCAAAAGCACCACTCATTTCATTGTCGCCAGTAAACATACTGAAAGTAGACTCAATCCCATTACACAAGTAATTGATAAAGTTGTTGAAAAGCACTGGTGCCAAGAAGAACCTCAGGGTGGCCATATTCAGCACCAAGCTCCCCTGAACATAGAACAGTTGACCAGCACCCTCTGGATGTGACTATCCAAACAATTCCTACTCCACTGAAGACTTCATCTGTGAAATCCATCTCTCTCCAATTTTGAGATATAGACATAGTGTGGTACTACATCAAAGGCTTTGCAGATATTTAGGTAGATGACATTAATTGCTCCTCTGTCTACTGTTTACAGATTTTCATGGTATATGGACATTTTTAGAAATGCCTGGTGATACCTAAGGAAACTGCTTTTATAAAAGAAAGGCTACAGCAGCAGTCACAATAAACATGTTAAGGTTTTAAAGTATTTAAGAGTGTGGCATTTGCCACCCATACAGTGGCTTTGTGTAATGTTCTATTGGCAGTAATTTGAGTCTGAAGGTGGAGGGTAATGAAGCAAGGCCAAAATGATTTATACATATATATATAAATGTCATGGGCTTGTGTGTCTCCCAGATGAAAACATTCCTAGCAGCTCAGCAAAGACTAGTCTTTTCTTAAGAGCTTCTCATTATCTGGTTTAAGGCATTACAAACCTCTCCATCTTCTTCTTTTTTAAATGCATGCGTAATAAATTAAATTCATAATTGTCTTTTGATGCCATTATGTATATTGTTAATTTCTCCTTTCCATCACAGTGTGACTATTTTATAAACAATTATTTATCTTTTTCCTGTAAGCAGATTGCAGATTCAGAAAAGATCTTCTTCCAGGTTGTTTTATCTCTTTACGTCTTCATGACTGTAGTAAATGCAGTGAGTGGAAAATAAATAAATAAATAATGGAATTACATTTTATTAGCAGCCTAAACTAGAATTAGATCAGTGTTGCACATGAAACCTTCAGCTGGATGAAATCAGAGACTCATAAGCGTGCTTGGATCAAGTGCGATGAAAATGCCATTTCAGGAATTATCTACCACCCTGTCTCCAGTCTACTTCACTAAACAATGATGTTGTTGATGGCAAGTAAAAATGGCAAACAAATGAATAGAGAGTTGTGGAACAAACCTGGAAAGCTCTGAGTTTTGCTTGCTTGCTTAAGCTCTGCAAAACAAAGACAGTCTGTTGACCATAATTTGAAAAAATATTGTGGTTGGTTTGTGTGTGGGTTAACAGCATGAATGGCAGCTAAAGTCATTACAGAGATTACAAAAGTGAAATTGAATCGTACATTAAAGCTCAGAAATGTTAGTTCTGGTCACAGAGTAATGTTCTGTAATATTATCAACATCGACTCTTGTATTAAGCAATGGAAAGAATATAGCACACCCTGATTTCACGATTTATTACAGTCTCCAGCTATCTATTTTTTGTCAGATAACTTCAAACGATGCTTTCTCTGTAATTTTCCCTGCTTTATTTCAAAAATTATTAATTTATTTCTCATGGCTCCTTCTTTCTGCTTGGAAAATTATCTCCTTTTCTATTTGTTTAGTGCTAGCAACAATAACCTTCCAGGATATTTTGAAAATGTGCTCACATATCCCATAGTGGGGGGAGTTGGAACCAGATGAACTTTAAAATTTCTTCCAACCTAAGCTATGGTTCTGTGATTCTATGTTTATGTATTTGAACAATATCAGAAAAGGTACTTTAATATCCTACCTACAGAGCAAACTGTAATAAGATTGATTGTAGTATTTGTTTCTTACTGATAAATGAACACTATATTTTAAAAAGAGTAAGCTAGCATTCTTTTAAGGTAGTAAAGCTACTGTGTTCCTGTAACAGAAAACATGTGTCTTGCATTAGAAGAGATTTTGTTGTTGTTTTTGTTCATTCGCTTATTTATGAGGAATGGCAAAATTGGCTTTCAGAAAGAAAATTTCCAGCTGATTTAGGTAACAGTATAAAATGAGGAGATGAGGGTTAGCAGGGGGTTTTGCCACAGCTGTCTGTATGTGACAATGTATCATCAGTTTATCATTTCAGAAGCAACGTTAAGGACTTTCCTCACTCCAGGAGTGGGAAGATAATTTTCCTTTGTCTTCAAGCAGTGATAAGTAACTTTCCCTTTAAAGTTCCTCTCAACATAGCACTCTGCTTACTGCAGTTCATGAGTAAGGCTGGAGACTGAACTCCCTGTATAGCAGTCAAAATAGGCTCCAAATTATTCACTTTTAAGATAATATTTTGTCACTTTATTCAAAGCACTGAGCATGCATCTATCACAGTTTGTGTCATCTCTGTTCCGTCTTGCCTCAGAGCTAGGTTTGTGGAGCCTGTTGTGGAGAGGCATGCGTGCTGTCACCCACCAAGAGATGAGTTTGGAGCTAGCAAGGACACTGGCAGGTCAGCATCACTGTGTTTTCCAGGGCTGGTCCTTAAAGCACTATAAAATCTTAGTAATTTGGTTTTCCCAGAGCCACAAACTACTTGAAGCTCAGATTGTAGATCCTGGGAAAATATTGTAAATTAATCTGGTTCTTATAAAATTACTTTTATATTCTCTTGTAACTGTCTGCTGTCCAGGTTTGGTCTTAGTACAATCAATCATCTTTTTCTTATGTTCTGATAATCTGAAATGAACTTTGAACTCTAAACAACTGAAAACAAATGATGCATTTCTGAAGTGCTTTCAAGGCATTTAACACTTATATGGGGAATTAACACAAGCCTATGTTAACAAAAGAAGCATAGTTTCATTTGTGTCTTTAGTCATTAGAGAGAGCAGGGTTTCTCCTGGAGAGAATTTGGGATATGAAGGAGAGGAGAGGAGAGGAGAGGAGAGGAGAGGAGAGGAGAGGAGAGGAGAGGAGAGGAGAGGAGAGGAGAGGAGAGGAGAGGAGAGGAGAGGAGAGGAGAGGAGAGGAGAGGAGAGGAGAGGAGAGGAGAGGAGAGGAGAGGAGAGGAGAGGAGAGGAACCCTATGGATTTTCTCAGGATTGCCTGCTTGGGAACTCTATCTTCCTGGGTAATGAAAAGATCTTATGGGGTTGGGCAGTCATTTGCCCAGTCCTTGTCAGTAGCCTTCCTTCTGTTTTGACAAGGGCAGGAATAAGGCAGGAAAACCTCTGATAACACACTTGTTGTGATGCTACTTTTACAAATACACTTGTATTGTTTCTAGGCACAGTGAAAAGTCATCCTTGATTCTGAAAGTTTCCTAGCCTTGGTGGTAAATTATAGAGTTTGGACCTCTATACACTATAAGAATAGGCAATAAGAATTGCTTTTTTGTTACTTGGTTGGAATTTGCAAACCCTATGTACTCATTCAGTTATCCCAACTGTTAAATGCAATTTAACAAAACACTTAGACATATCCTATGTGTAGCCTGAGGGTATAGAATGGTACAATAGCTTTTCCTTTGCTTCCCTAGGGGAGGAACAAGGCAGTCTGACCCTGGTCTTCCTTTTTATCCCTAAGAGTCTACAGAGCTGTATTACAAAGCAATCTGTTATGTCAAGTCTAGTAGAGGTAATGCAATTGTAACAGCATGTCTGCATGGACACATTCATGCACATATGACAAATGTTTTGAAATGTGGGTGTCCCCTTACAATGGGTGGTCCTCTGAAAATGGTTTAGTTCAGACCCTTCATATTCTGTGATTCAGACTATAGAGAGACAAATATACAATTTCTTAACAAGTTTTCATCTTTGTACCATACAGTATTCTGAACATAGTGGAGTTCTTCTTGGGCTTTTCCACAGATTCAAGAACAGGGATATTAATACTTGGAGCCTATAAGTACATGCTTTCCTATTTTT
Source organism: Phasianus colchicus (assembly GCF_987193195.1). Taxonomy (NCBI): domain Eukaryota; kingdom Metazoa; phylum Chordata; class Aves; order Galliformes; family Phasianidae; genus Phasianus; species Phasianus colchicus. The sequence continues at coordinate 19,957,408 of NC_143436.1, forward strand.
TAACTTTTTTTATTTGTATGAAAACAGAATAAATGAAAACAAAGCAACGAAAAAACAACAACAATAACAAAAAAAGCACAACAAACAAACAAGAAAAAAGACTGTTTTCCTCAGGCAGCTGTAGTACTTGGGAATGAGTAATGCTGGGGAATTGTATAAATCTTTCTTTACAATGGTTTAAGTTCACTGTAGGTTTTCTCCCACAGTGTAGGCTTTGAGATAATAAGTCTGGTTCAGGAGGGGAAAAATGTCATACTGAGAACATGTGTGGACAGATCCATCAGATAACAACTGAGTAGAAAGTGAATTGAGAGTGACAGCAGCAGCTCACTGGAGATAACAAGCAAAAAAGACAGGAAGCCATTGAGACATGACAAAGAGAGTAAATGAAATTAATCTTCTTCCTGCTGACAACAAATTTTAGGTCAGCCACAGCCACCCAGCCCTGCATTACCCTCAATTATATTCTGGCTAAGTAAATTTCCAAATTAACAGGAACTTTCTGAAGGATTTGATTGACTGGATTTGTGATATATGAGAATTATTTATATTTTTATATATATAAATTTATTTATATTATTTAAATAAATAAATTTAAATATATATATATATAATGTTTATATTTAGAGGGCATGTGTATGTGTTTGCTATAAAGAATTAGACTCCTGTCATGCATGGTATTTTATTATCAGATGTCACTGATATCAGAAATGAAAAGCATTCATTGAAAAGACATGGAGCAGTCACAGAGTCTCAAAGAAAGAATAACAGTACAGCTTTGAATGTCAAAGGTTTCCTTTTCCTTCCATTAGAGATCTTTTTATTTAAGTCTCTTGGCCTACTTAATGTGCGATAAGTGTCCCCACTGTAACTTCCTTGCATTGTATTTCCTTTGAGAGATATTCCTCAGTGGTAAATAAACACAAATCAGAGCTCAAGGTCTCTTTTAAGTGTTCCATTTTCAGATCTTCCATTTCTTTACAGTGTCATGATCATAAATGTTAGAGAGAATCACAAAGTCCAGAAGTGTAGCATAGGAAGGAAAATTCTGACTCCAAATTAGACATACACTGATTGTATCTACATGAAGATAACTGGAAAAAATCACACTTGCTCTGATGGGAATAATTGCTTTTATTGGTGCTCTTCCTCTGCTGAGTGTGATTGATATTTTCCTGTCAGTCATTCATGACACAAAATTGCTTCCAAAGTGATAATGTGAAGAATGAAGTATTTACTACTTTTTATGACGTTCACCTTCATAAGTGAATAAGTTGAATTTCAAATAAAAATATTTCAAAGTGAGATTTGTCCAACATATTTCAAACCTATTTTTTTCTTTGCTTGTAGAGCTAAATAATGATCTATCAGCATAAATAGTCTTAATTGTGTTGACCAGTGCAATTCAATCCAAATGAGAATCTAGTCCATGCTAGATGGTCAGGACAGTCATCACTGATTGTGTGAAAAGGATTCTTGTATGTTCGTTTTGATCTTTCAAATTCTTTATATGTTTTCTTCCTTTCGGGAAGTGTTTTTTCATTCTTGTATTAATTCTGTCACTGACGTGCAGTTAATAACTAATGTATAGCTTTCAGTCACACAGGAAACATGGCATCTATTAGAACACTCTTTTTTAAAGTGCTGTTGCTTTAATACCAAAGTTTTTAAAAGTGAACTCTCTAATATACTGGGAATTCAGATCTCTGAACTTTTACCAGACACTTCTCTGTGTGTGGTCATGCATGGAGATGGGTATTCATTTGTTCTGGAGAAATGATGAACCATTTATTGTGAATGTCAATAGATGCCTTTAGGAAAAGTCTAGACAAACATCTGACGGGATTGCTGTAGATATGACAGATCAAGCCTAGGGGCAGAGAGATGGACTAGATGACTTTTCTGGGTACCTTCTTACCCTAATTATATGATTCTGGGAAATGTAGGAGCACTATAGAAGCACAGGTTACATATCAGAATGCAGCATCATATTTCCTAACTTGTTCCACTATACCTGAATTGTTCATTTATTTAGTAATGGAAATGTTACCAGAAATACAATGAATGTGAATTTCACAAAAAGATAGAAAAATTCTGAGATGAACAGGCCTCTGGAAAGTACTACATCTTATTTATCTTAGTAATCATTCAAATAAGTGGAAGAAATGGAGGTTGTGGGAATACAAGGAAGACTATTCAGAGCAGCAGCTGTGAAGCAAGGTAAGCAGCATGAGAACCAAGGACATCTCCAGAAGAAGAGAAAAACAAAGTCAAGTAATTTGTGTAGTGACGACCATGACTGGAGGAAGAGAGCGTGGCTAGGAATGACTCATGGATCTGATTGGATAAGTGCCTGCATGCACAGTTAAGGAGTGTTTGTGGAATAGTCTGTTGACATGTAAAGGTGGATGGGAAAGTTGTAAGGGCAGATGGGAAAGCTAAAAAAGGAAACTTGTGAAGGTATGTAAGTGATATGAGAACTTGTAATAAACAATTTGGATCGTTCACATCTCAGTCTGTGCAACAGATGCTGAAGAGGTGTATTATCATGTGTGAATACAGAAGATAGGTTTAGAAATTAAGTGAAGACACAGAAAAAGAAATGACATTTTGAATATAAAATGTATCTTTACGTCCAAACAAATATAAGACAATAGAAAAAAATGTATTACATGTATGAATTCTAAAACAAGATGAGAATCTCAGCTCCTAGACAGAGACAGGTGGAGGATAACAATATTTTAACACATCTCTTTTCGTATCCTGTGACTATCTGTTCTGTAAGAAAACAAAAAATAAAAAGTCCAACAACACAATCCCAGTATTGACTGGGAAACATAATATATTTTGAAGATCTCAAGTCAGGTTCAGAGCTGGCACACCCACTCACATTGTGTATGTAATTGGCCAACACCTTGTCCAAACTATAAGATATATGTTGCAATGAAAGCATCATATCAGGTAATGATTATGCATAGTAAATATTGCATAGGCTACATAATGATTTAATGAATTCTTCTCATTAGACAAGATGCAGAAAAACTAGAAGGAAAATGCCTGATATTTACATTTTTCTCTTTCTGATAGAAGTGTATATAACAATTCCGAAAGTATGCCATGTTTATACAAAAAGCACACTCAAATATTTTTTTGACAAGGTAAGGAAACATTTTAGTTCATTTCTAACATGTGATATCTGTAACAATTCTAAAGCAGCAATACCAGATTACAACAGCTGAAAAACAAAATATTTTGCTTCTCCTAATTATCCAGCATATTTGTCAGCAAAGTTCTGTTCATATAAACTTCCTATCTGTGGCTATTAACTCCTACAGGTCCTACCTAAACTATCAAAATACGATATAAAAAACTGAAGCAGTCTAGAAATGATATATGAAACCAAGAATGGAATGGTTAGAATAAATGGGAAAGCTTTTAAAATGTGTGAAACATCTTGCATAGCTACAAATTTTATCCAGCATACAGGTGCAAGGAGAAATTCCTCAGCCCAAATGGGTTTGCAACATACTTTCTTTTTCTGGTTCTAGCAAGGATGAATACAGAATGAGAATGTTGTAAGTCAAGTTTGCACAATAATGAATTATAGTAATGCAATATAGAAATACAAATCTGTTTAATTGATGGGTTCAATCAGCATAGAAAAAACAATTCTAACAAGGAAGCCTTCAGCTTCCTTGTCTCATATTTCATTTGAAGGCCCTAGCTGACACTAAAATTCCTATTTATTTGTGCCTTAGAATGGCAAAGATGAAAAGAGATGATGCCTTTGCTGTCTTGCCTAATAGCTTCACTCTAGAGCCTAAGTCGTATAAATCCAGTTGCACTTTCCTATTTGCACTGGCAATTGCTTTGCAGGATTCCTGGTTCTCTCACAAGAACAAAATATGGTAAATCAAATCTATTTCATGATTTATTTTAGCTAGGAATGTTTTGTACTATGTTTTTGTGGTTTGCACAGAACTGCATTCTTTTCCTCCTCACGCAGTAGGTGAAGGTGAAATATTATGCAGGTGTGGATTAGGTAGGAACTAATACTACCATGAGCTAACTTCGCAGATGAAAGTGCAAAGACAACACTGTAGGGAGCTGGAGATCCTTTAAGTTCTTCCATATTTTCTGCCATTTTCAGTGTTGGTCAAACTTTGGTAATCTTGTAAGTTCATTTCAGCTTATAAAAAAGCAAATTTTGCAATATCTTCTCTGAATAAAGCGTAAGAACTGATCTACAAAATTTGTGCTAGAAATATTGGCCTGCATTTCCATGTATCATTTGATACTTTCAGAAGAGAACACTTTCATCTCTACTTTCAGAAGAGAACACATCCAGGCAGGCCAGGAGGTGAATAAAATTGAGGAAAAAGAAAGATGGAAATGATGGTAAACAGGAATTTATCCAAATGTAGTTGTGGCAGCTGAGCACACAGAACAGTCCCATATCCATGGATCCAGCCAAGATGACCAATTTTTTTTAATGATGGTGACTACAACTCATCTTTTTCTAGTGCACTGTGCCTACAAGTTACTTCTGTTGAAAACACAAATGCCATCCTCGCCTGATAGATTGTAGTCTTGTGAGACAAAGAATAGTCTTTAACTCAAGATTTTTATTACTATTAAATGACCAGGAGTCCTACTCCCTACTATTTTTACTGGGAAGAATGACTGTCTTCATGGCAGCTGTGCTAACACTGGCACACCACATCTGTTGGGGAAACTTTGCTTGCAGAACCTCCTGCCCACAGAAGGGTTGCAGCAGTCTCAGCCCCTAACTTGGTAGCCAGGACCAGCAACAGTGAGCACATGGTAATAGTGCAGAAATAAAATACAGTGCTCAGAATAACAAAGGCAACTACAGATGAGTTAAAAGCACTGTGAGCAGAGCCCAGATGTAAACTTTGCTCAATTCTAAACATCTTCTGTGACAGATATTCTAGCTTGACCACCCCAAAGATGTCTGAAGTAAATGGAGCTCATTTTTCTCTTACTTCTTTCTGTTTTCTTTTTCTTTTTCTTCTTTTTTTAAAAACAGATTGTAACATTGTTCACAGAATCCATTTAGACTAATGTATGTTTTATTGTAAATAATCATGAAACTGAACTTTCAGGCTGGACTTTCCCCAGCCCACAAATATTTTTGTACAATATATAATAAAGCGATTCTCAGAAAAGATCATATGCTTTTGTTATTACATTGTCTAATTGTTGAGATTATTTGTGCCAGGTGGATTAACAGCCTGCCAAAACTTGGGAAGCCAAACAACACTACTCCTTGAAAGCTTTTGCTATCCCTGCCTTATTGCAGTATAAATATCTGTGCTAGAAAGTACAGACTGTGCTAGTGCCTTAAGCAGCAGTAGTATATTGTAGTTTTCAGGTTGTGACCTAGTGTGCTTTGGTGATTTATTACTCTGAAGTGTGGTGACATAACTAGGAAACTGTGTATGTAAAATGATAAAACTTGATCTACATCTTCTGTTTCATGAGTCCTAGGAACTAGAATAGTTCTAACTTACCCTGTTCTTTCTCCACTTTTCTTCCATATTGCACAAAATTGAAAGATAGTAACTCTTCAGAAAAATTACAAGAGTCTGCATAATGGAAATTTTCCTATATGCTTACATTTAAATAATTTTATTTCAGTGTTAAAATCACAAGATTTTTTCTGAAATAACAAAGGTATTTTCCAAAAACAGTGAGATTTCATGGTAGAAAAATTAACTCAACAGCTTGAAATTCTGACATATGCAAAGGATTTTCTATTTACTGTCTCTTGGAAATATTGACACCCAGTTAATTCTCTACAGGTTTTCACTGTTTTATTGAGAAAAAAAAATCGTAAAAACAAAACCAATTTTTTTTTTTTTTTTTTTTTTTTTAAATAAAGATAGACCAAACAAGTGGTGATTGATATGATTTGGATGACACCCAGTTTATGGCATCTGCCATACTGAGAAGGTGGTGGATAAAAGGCTGTGTAGCCCAAAAATTTTTGCACCATTTTGTGAGAAAGCTATATTTATGCTGAGTGATTCTAGTAGAAGGGTAATAATTTGCCTAATCCTTTCTTCATTCTTCCCTAACTGGGTTTACCTGCAAAGCAAAAAGATGCAAATAAATGTGCCAGTCAGTGATTTTACTTTCAAATCATGGTATAAATCATCTCATTGACAGTCCTTGTTTTTTTCGTGATAAATTATAGTATGGGATATTTTTTTCAGATATATTTTTATTTATAGTAGACTTATTAACCAAGCCTAAACTGTGGGTCACGTGTTTTCCCGTAAGAAATCTTATATTCTGCCCCAAAATGTATGCAGCATAGTGACAATGCATGTCCTAGTTTAATCCTCTGGAGACCAACTCTCACATGAGAGTTGGATAAATGGTGGATTGACAAAGTCTGCCTCACTATGGAGTCAGCAGCAATCTGACTGGGATGTGGCAAGTGCTGTTAGGTACCATAGCTTAAATCTAACAAGGTTAACGCACTGCTGTATGGTAATGCTCTGAACTCAGTAACCATCACATCTCTTTCATGATCTGTGCTCAATTTCATATCAGTCTTTGTTCAAGACATTTTATGACATCATAAAGTACAAAATTTACTAAAAAGAAAAATATATAGAAAATTCAGATAAAGAACATTACCTTTGCATCTTATAGTAGGAGAAATAGATTTTCTAGCCTCAGGATACATATTTATTATGATTACTATAAGAGAATGAATAAGATAAAACTAAGCTAATTAAATTACCCATATTTTATCAAAGCCCAAATGGATTTCATTTTTTATTCTTAATGAAAATGTACATTGTTACCTAATGTAATGATTAACATCCATATTCAACAAGCACTGTGATAATGCCATAATAAATTATGGATAACGTAGGAACAATTAAAAAAAAAGAGATGCAAAGAGGGAAGAAAAAAAATCCACTTCTTTTTACGTGTTATAAGAAGTTAAGGTGCTACAGTCCTAGACACCAGAACTCTGGACTGCATTCTGCATGGGGAAATAAAGTTTTAATTCTTTAGATTTTGTTAAGAGGGTTGTAGCAGTATCCAGGTAGCATGGAAATAGATATGGAAAGCAAAGAAAAGCATTCGCTTCTTGAGTCAGTCAGTGCTGAAACCAAGACACCTATTTCCAAAGCAGGGTACAAAAGTTTTGCAGTGGTTTGCAGTGATGCTACTTCCATTATCCCAACAGACTGATCCAAATATAATCATTTAGTCACCCAAATATAATTGTGTCAGATGGGTGATTTTAGCTGTGTCCACACTGATGGAGGACCTGCTCATGTAGAACTCCTGTACCTGAAACAACTGTCCCCAACTCTTCTGTAGCTCTGGTTGCAATGTCAAAGCAATGGATCCTTGTCTGATTTTTGATTCTTCTAGTATGTACTGTATGTTCATTTACTGTTATTTATTCATCAGGTTTGTTTCATTCTTCCCTGCCGCAAATTAGTTTAGTGCTAGCAGAAGCTCATTCACTAGACTGACTTTAAGCATTTTCAACTGTTGAATAGTATCACAGCATCTGCATTCACGTGGCTTTGAAATCAATGGGAATAGTAATGCTGATTCTCTTTCATGTGAAAAGAAGCCCATCCTTTGGTACTCCTCAGTGAGACAGTGTGATTAAAATAGGAGCAATTAAAAGAAGTTTCTTTGGCTGTATGAACGCAAAATGTAAAAATGCACACCTCCAAACATAAAAGTGAGCAATTAATAACTCAGTAAGAGAGCTCACATGCATATATGCACTATTTTTTTCTCAGACAAATGACAAAAGAATTAGCTGTTGCAGAACACAACTTTCTAATTATTTTAAGGATAATATTAATACTGACAAAGAATATTTTTCTTTTGTGTAAATTCTGGAGGCACTGTTTGACACAAAGGAAGGATGTGAGCTCCCTTACACTGCATAGGAAAATGCCCATTTGAGAAGGAATGAGATAAATCTTACAGGACACATGAAGCACCATCAGTGTCCCTCTGAACTTCTCTTCCCACTATGATATTAGTGCACTGGACATAATGAGTGTCTTTGGGGCTCTATTTTCTGTACCTTTCCAAAGGAGTTATGAAAGTTTTTGTTTATTTTGGGGAAGGTTTGAATCTTGTAGCTATGGATGTGAGTTGAGCCTGGCTACACTCAATCTTCAGTTGACCTTTCATTGTCTGAAGACATCTGGAGTACTGCGTCCAAGTCTGGAGCCCCCAGTACAAAAAAGACAGGGAGCTGTTGGAGAGGGTCCAGAGGAGGGCCACAAAGATGATCAGGGGACTGGAGCACCTCCCCTATGAGGACAGGCTGAGGGAGCTGGGCTTGTTCAGCGTGGAGAAAAGAAGGCTGTGGGGTGACCTCATTGCAGCCTTTCAGTACCTTAAGGGAGCCTACAAAGAGGAGGGGAATCAATTCTTTGAAAGGGTGAGTGACAGCAGGACAAGGGGAAATGGTTTTAAGCTGAGGGAAGGGAGATTTAGGTTGGACGTCAGGGGGAAGTTCTTTACGGAGAGAGTGGTGAGGTACTGGAACAGGCTGCCCAGAGAGGTTGTGGATGCCCCGTCCCTGGAGGTGTTCAAGGCCAGATTGGATGGGGCCCTGGGCAGTCTGGTCTAGCATTAGGTGGGATGGTTGGTGGCCCTGCGTGTGGCAGGGGGGGGTTGGAGATTCATGATCCTTGAGGTCCCTTCCAACCCTGGCAATTCTGTGATTCTGTGAAGAGAATATTATTAAGCTGCAGAATATCCAGTGTGTCCACACTTTTTAGAAAGTGCAATACTTACCATGATTATATTTTTCTGTTCTTCAGTTGTATACAGTGCAGATTAGAACAGAAACCTGTTAAGCTTGAATAACTTTCAGATTCTGTTCTATAGGGCAGTGAAAAGGCTAACCACACTCCATCAAACAATGTAAAGGCACAGGGAAGAACAGCAGGGCTTCTCTTACCCAGGCTTAAATATATATATATAAATATAATATTTATTTATAATACAGGTCAAATAATTGCTGTACACCAATAAATGTAAAAGATTTAGAAGTAATAATGTCAGTTATCATTGACTTTTGTTGTTGTTGTTGTTTCTGTTAATGTATTTGCATAAGCAGAAACCTCCCTCTGTAGCTGTACTGACAGCTGCTGTCATATTGCTATGGACTGGCTTCCAGAAAATGGAATGAAAGAAAAATCAAATTGCCTTGAACACTTCTGTACACAGTTTTGACACTTGTGATATTTTGTCCACCTTTTACAAAGTTCTGTCACATGTATAAATTTTTGCAAAGTTATGTGAATTTTTACACCAAATTTCATATGTATACAAATAAATATATAGAATGGAAATATTGAGCAAAAATGGTAAGGTGCTAAAATATAGCTTTATTTACAGTTATTTGTTTTTTTTCCTTCTTAAATGACTGTTTTGAATGAAGCAGTTATCATAAAGGATGCTGGAATAAGGTGAAATAAGTAAATAATCTGATAGTCTACAAGTGGTCTACTATGTAATTTCTTTTTTTTTTTCTGTTTAATTCCTTTGGAAAGTGATGATCATAAAGCAGATGGTTTTGACAAAATTTTTAATGAAGTCAGTTAATATGTTTCATTTCCTTACTCTGCATTTAACTTTTTAGGAGTAACACATGAGGTAATTTTTTTTCTCCCTGAATGAACTGATTAAGAGTAGATTTTCACTCTGGAGTGCTCACACAAGTTGTCTCACTCAAAGATGCAACAGAAGAAAGTTTGTTAATATCCTCCATGACACTACATATTGGAGGAAAAAAAAAAAAAAGACTAAAATTTTCCTGGTGCCCCATTTACATGAGGCAGCAGTGTGCTCTTGCAGCTCGGAAAGCAAATGGTATCCTGTGTTCTATCAGAAGAGGGGTGGCCAGTGGATCACAGAATCACAGAATCACAGAATCGTAGGGGTTGGAAGGGACCTCCAGAGATCATCGAGTCCAACCCCCCTGCCAAAGCAGGATCCCTACACCAGGTCGCACAGGTAGGCGTCCAGGCAGGTCTTGAATATCTCCAGAGAAGGAGACTCCACAACCTCCCTGGGCAGCCTGTTCCAGTGCTCCGTCACCCTCACCGTAAAGAAGTTCTTGCACACATTTGTGCAGAACTTCCTATGCTCCAGCTTCTGGCCATTTCCCCTTGTCCTGTCTCCGCACACTGCTGAAAACAGTCTGGCCTCGCCACTTTGCCCCCCACACCTTAGATATTTATAGACCTGGATCAGGTCCCCTCTCAGTCTTCTCTTCTCAAGGCTAAACAGACCCATATCACTTAGCCTTTCTTCATAGGGGAGATGCTCCAGGCCCTTCACCATCTTTGTGGCCCTCTGCTGGACTCTTTCCAAGAGATCCCTGTCTTTTTTGTACTGAGGAGCCCAGAACTGGACACAGTACTCCAGATGAGGCCTTACCAGGGCAGAGTAGAGGGGGAGGATCACCTCCCTCGACCTGCTGGCCACGCTCCTTTTAATGCACCCCAGAATGCCATTGGCCTTTTTGGCCACAAGGGCACACTGCTGGCTCATGGCCAACCTGTCGTCCACCAGGACACCTCTTCACATCTGGAGTACTGTGTCCAGGTCTGGAGCCCTCAGTACAAAAAAGACAGAGAGTTGTTGGAGAGGATCCAGAGGAGAGTCACAAAGATGATGAGGGGGCTGGAGTACTTCCCCTATGAAGGCAGGCTGAGGGAACTGGGCTTGTTCAGCCTGGAGAAAAGTACGCTGCAGGGTGACCTAATTCCAGCCTTTCAGTACCCAAAGGGAACCTACAAACAGGAGGGGAGTCAACTCTTTGAAAGGGTAGATAACAACAGGACGAGGGGAAATGGTTTTAAGTTGAGGGAGGAAAGATTTAGGTTGGATGTCAGGGAGAAATACTTTGCTATGAGAGTGGTGAGGTGCTGGAAGAGGCATCCTGGTCTAGTATTAAATGTGGAGGTTGGTGGCCCTGCCCGCGGGGGGAGGGTTTGGAGATTCGTGATCGTTGAGGAAAATTTGAGTAGACAAATCGTTTTTCAGGTCATTTTTCTGAGTTTGAGATATGTATTGTATCTGAAAGAAACCCTTTTTATTTTTTTCTGCAGTACTTTTTGATCTAGTATACTATAATGTTGGCTTACTTAAGAGCTACATATGCCCTTGCTGCTGCAGATTACTCATGCACATTCATTTTATGAGTTTCGCAAGCACTGAGACCCATCACACTTTCCTACAAGGAAATGTATGGAACTGGGTGGAATTTTCTGTCAGAGATTTCTCTCAGTCTCTATCAGAATATTTTCCACATGGTGAAATTTCCCCTATGCATACAATGAGAGGAGGTAGCACGTTATTTCATTCAAATCTACAGAAATATTTAGGTACTAACAAGTAAGACAAGAAAGCCATGATCATTCACACATCGTTGTTTTATCACGATTTATATCAGTCAAAAGTGGTATTAATATGAATTTTATGTGTGAAATGTAATCTTTATGTTCCACTGACAAAAGACTTGCCTTTCTGTATTTTAAAAGGAAATAGCCAGTCTTCGCTCCTGATGATGAACATCATTACTAAACAGATGGATATCTTGAGTAAACTACTCTATTTTGGAGAAAATCAGAGATTCTGGTAGTTTCCCTGACAAATAGTGCACTTTAGTAAATTTTTAATTATTGTTATTATTATTTTTTTTTTTCCAGTGAAAGGAACATCTGGCTAACCAAAATCGACACGTGATTTTTAGGTAATTTTTCAAAAAGTTTAAAAAAACCTGAAATTTTATACATGTAATTTAATTAATTATAAATATATTGCTTTTTTATTATTTGAAATAATCCTTTTCCTTAAACTTCAAAGTTCTTCTTAAAATTATGCAACTCAGTCATTTTAATCCATTTAATCTCATTCCATTTATTTTCTCAGAACTTTTTGTTTTAGTGGATTGTAAACAACTGTTTCAAAAAGCTGTAATACAGAATCACATAGAGGAAAAATAGTCTCAGACTAAGTATTATAGACTGCAAATATTATTGCCTGGAGCTTTTTATGCTAATTATATTTTATCCACATTTATCTAGAAATATGCAGTCTTTGTGGTTCATATATAAAGAAGAGAATAGTTTCCTTTTCGCAATACTAGCATGAGAATTTTTTTTTCAGTGTTCTCAATTAAATGTTTCAATAACATGTGGCAGTAAAAAATAGAAGTTGAAATAAATGGGGAAAAATCAGTGTGTAGAAGTTAGTGTTTAAAGATAACCACAAGAAATGACTACAAAAATCTGGGTGGGGGAAACCTTTGCTGATAACAACATGATAGAAGAGATGGCAGCATTCACCTTATGTAACCATTGGAAGTTGTCTAATTTAAAGTAATCTCTAGAGTTTCCCTACAATCAATAAGACTACTGCAAATTTATTCCTGTAATACATGTACAGTTTAGAAAGGGATTAATCACTATTTGAAATCTCCTATTCTTCCACATTAACTTTAGGTAGACTTTAGATAATCTGAATCAATCTATGAACCTAAAATTTGATATATTGCAGAAAAAAAGATATTAATTTCATGCACTGGGTGGAATATCCTTTTTAGAGTTACTGAATCATTTTCATGATTCCTCAGACACTTCAGAGTTATAGATTCTGTGAGCAAATCATCCTCTAATTTAAATGTTCTAGATGATCTGCAACAAACAAACAAAGAAAGAAACAAATAAATAAGACGTGGCTACAGGGAAACTGTTCAAGAACAGCTGATGAAAAGGCAGGTCTCAAATCCCTCAAGATTTTGAATTTATTGTCCTACTTAACACTGTTATTTTTGGAGTAGCATTATCTTTTAATCCAGAAAGTTTTTCCTCTCTTAAAATTTTAAATTAAAACACTCTGGTTTTAATAAAGAACAGTAGCACATACAAATATCCCAAAGCACTCATGCTATTTGAGTCTATTTAAACCTTCCAAGCCTTTTTCCTTCCCATGATCCCAACATAGGTCAGCCTTCAGTTTGAATATCCCATTCCAGAATGCTAGTTGTACATGTAGGCCTCTTTCAGTCTAGCAAAAAAAAAAAAAAAGAGAGAAACAAACAAAGGTGTTACAGTAAGCATTGTTTCTCTATTTCTTAAAGCCACAGAGAATAACATTTGCATATGTTTGCTTACAGTTGTAAGCCCATGACTTTGGTGAACAAAAGGTTTTAAGTTTCTAATGAAGAAAGTAGTATTTGCAGAGTTGCAGCACAATTAATGGAGAAATATCAAATCCAATATTTAAGCATAAAAATGTGACATTTAAAATGTGACTTTGCAATGAGGTAGTGAGGCTGATAAAGGAACTAGATTTTCAAAATATGCTTATAGACAAACTATAGCAGATGGATTGTAGTCATGCTGTTCCTATATTACCTCCCAGCACAAAATTGATGGAAAATAATATCTTTTGTTAGGCAAACAGAAATGACTCCAAAAGCATACAACCTTTTGGTCAAGGAAATCCTTCAGAAATCATAATGGGAGTCCCAGAGTTCCAAAGATTCTCTCATTTCTGTAGCTATATTAGCTGAAATGATATTAAAAAGAAATACTACTTCACTCTTCAGTCACTTCTTTTCACATCACTTTCTCTGAACTCCTGTGCTATTCTCTGCACTGAACATTAAAAAACAATTTTTTTTTATAACTTAAGCTGATTTTAGTTTAGAAGAAATTTTAACAAGCAGCATGTTATTGAAAAGATTTATAAAATTTAGAGCCATTTTTTATTTTCTTATCATCACTGATAAACAAACAAACAAATAATAATGGATTTAAGTATTCTGCATAAGCATAAATTTTAGTGGAGGTTTTGACTAGGAAAAGTCAGGAGAGAACAAGTTTCACAGATTTTTCCAGTCTGAAGAGGCTACTGACAGTGAACAAGGTTACAACAGGAATTATTCAATTAAAGATCAAGAAAATGGAAGACTGAATCCAGAAATACAATATTGTGTAAATAGATGTTTCAGAATGGTAACCTGCAAAACAGAAAGATGTTTTTCATCCTGTGAACCAATCAGTGTATGTAAACATGTACAACAACCTATAGTACCTTTCTTCCCTTAATCCAATGCCATAATCACCTGCATTCTTACCATGTTAACCATGTTAAGTATGGTTACAGTGAAGCAGAAGTGTTTTAACTATAAATATAATATAATCAGTGCTAGAAATGTAGCTATTGCTAAAATGTCTTTTTAATGAGTTAAATAGCAATGTTTTTGTAAGTTCAGATGCATTTCAAAATAAATTACTTTTAATAAAGTCACTCATTGTTTTGTCATTCAGTAAAAGAATGTTGTGAAAGCATGTTAAACTTACTACATCCAGTAAATCAAAATAAATAATGAGGCAAATATGCTTGGTCGACTCTGACTGCTACACTGTGACGCTGTCTAAGATGAAAGCTTGAATTTTCAGATTCAGGCCAGAGACGAGGACAATCTCTCTTTTGCAATGCACTAGCATCAGGCCCCATGCTAGTTTGAAGACAGTGAAGTACATTGCAAATCTTGACTGGACTGTCCAACTGCACCCACCATATAGTCCAGTTTGGGTACTTTCTGACTTCCATTTGTTCAGTCTGGTGAAAGAAGAAACATTTTCCTAGCAAAAAAATCTGTCATAGCAGCTGTGACTCTGCTGGTGCAGATTTTTCTAAGTGTGGCAGGCAGGATCTAGTCCATCACTGGCAAAAATGCACAGCTAATGTTCTTTGCATCTGCTGCAGTTTCCATGGAACTAATTAGAAAGCACTACTTTTGGAGCAACTTATGTATAAGTATGCCTCTTGTCTTACACATTCAGTAATAAGATATTCATGTTAGAGTTAGCTATTTGAATTACTGAGGAACTCTGTCTGAGCTGAAGTAGGAAAATGCAGAGATTCTATTTTGCTTAACTTGACCAAACTAACCTTGAAATAAGAAGACTACTGATTTCTTGAAACAGGAGAAAAACAAATGTTAGGGATTAAAAAATAAAAAAAGAGATCAGAAAATTTCCCACTGTAACAACAAAAACAAACCAACTTCTGCACTTAAGAACAATGTGGTCAATATTTCACTAAAATAATATAAGAGAAGAAAAAAATAAAGGATAAGTCTACAATGAGTGACTGTAATCAGAGAAAGAATAACAGTGAATTGGAAATGATGGATGGAGAGATTTTTTTTAAATTCTACATCCCTAGACTAAGAAAAAGTTAAAAAATATATATATTTTTTTTTTTAATAGAAAACTGCATTTAAATGAAGTAAATAGGAAACTTAGTTTCCAAGATTAAAAAAAAAAAAAAATCAATAGCAGGTATTTCATTCATATATGCATCATAATTTAAACTCTATCCAGGACCAGAAATAATGGTACCACTATTTGTAACTGGTTTGTGAGTGCTTACAGCATATGTTGATTTTCATCACTTCTTTAATTTTAACTTAGCTTTCTTAATTATAGAAGTGTATGCCAATAGGATGGGCACCGATATTCTGCAAATATAGAAGAAGCATGTACTCCAGCTATAGGGGATACAAAGGAACTTCATTAATCACACAGTTCCATTTTTTTCTGATAACAAAAGCACAGCAGAGATCCTGCAAACTGACAAAAGGATCTATGAGTATTAAAAAAGTACTTCAAAACTTCTGAGGTAGAAGAAAGGAAACTCTGATCTGAAGTCCCTTTAACTAACATTTCCCATCAGGTCTGAGAATCGGGTTGGGAACCTAGAGTGTACCTAAAAATAAGTGTTTAACATTACGTACTGACCTATGACACTCTGTGTGCCTGAGTATCCCTTGAAGTGAGGACAGGTGACAAGAAAGGACAGGGGCCGGGGAAGAACAGGGAGCAGCAAAGCGTATGCCCTACAAACATTACAGTACTGTCAGCTGAAGTTCTATTTGTAAGATCTTTGCAGACATGGCTTGTGGTTTGTGTATGTCAAAAGCACTTTTACACTGATATAATCATATACTGGTATAAATGGTATAATTGTGTCCTTATCAAGTGTGTACACAGTCATTATGTTTATAGTTCTCGGGTCAATGGAACCCAACAGAAGTCGGGCTGTTTTGTACTCAGCACTGAGGATATACTGTTATATCAGCATTTCTGAAGGTCGTAAATAAATTATAGTACAAGTATTTAATGTGCTGCATATATGTCTAATGTTGTGAGCACACAGCACAGATTTCATATATTTGGAAATACAAATTGGATTTCTTTTTTTTTCCCACTGAATCATAAAGATGAGAGATACCAAACATACATGATGCCTGAGGTGTGACAAGTCATCTCCAGCTTCAGCAGAATGACATAAATTAAAAGAATTCAGAGCTCATAATAATTTCCCAATATATCTACTTCAGTGCTGCACTAAAGGCCTAAAACCATGACTGGCAAATGACTAACATAAGCTAATAACTGCTTGTATACCTCAAGGTAGTTGAAGGGCAAGCAGGTCAGTTGCTATAATAGCAAATATAAGTCATTAACTCGTGGAAAAATCTCAGCTAACTTGCAAATCCATAAGACTACTCTGTTTTGCAAGGCAAAAGTGGATATATTTGGTTTTAATGTACTTTGTTAATTAAAGAGGTAGGCAATTTTTTTTAAGAAAATATAAATGTTCCATAATTTTCATGGAAATTTCCCAGATCTCTGCTGTTCCTAAAAAACCTTATGTTTCAGCTGAATGAATGTAAAAGTTCTCAGTTTCTTGAAGAGGAAGAAGGAAGAACAAGCACAAAATTCTTATTACTAGAAAGCAATACAACACTGCAAAGATGGGCTTTCTTTTCCCCGTGTGGTCAAATGATACATACTGTGGTAAACAACCTTAAGATATGTGATCATAATTTTTCTTTATCAGTATTTATAGTCAACCAGTTCTTCACATGCTCCTCCGGACAAATACTGTTTTCTTGATGATTGCTTCTGACAAGAGGTCAAAAGGTTCTTCCCTCCAGGAACATGTTGAAGTGATCCTGCTAAAACTATAAACAGAAGCTCAGTACTCTCATTAATAAATAAAATAAAAATTATCAAACACAGCAAGGTAGAGTCTTATAAGTATTATTCTATTTATTTTACCTTATTATTATTATTACTTTTAGGACATTATATTATATTAAAAACCATAAGAAGTATCAGAGCCCTGTTTTGAATTTTCAGTACACAAATTTATAGAAACAATCTGAGCCACAGACTTTGTTGTTATTGTAATTGTGACAACAAACACATCACTGAAGACTAAAGTGGTGGGAATGGAGAGGAGTGGAGTTCTATGAATAGACAATGGCATGTATGCTAAGGGCAGGCAGGGTGTACCTTTATAAACTCACACAGGAATATTCTGTTTGTCAAGCATCAGCCCTTCCCCCTGGCATGTCCTGTTCCCTCAATTCTTTCCATGAGCTGTGCACTGGTTTATGGCCTGCAGTCCTGACATCTATTGTCAGCATCTCTCCAGACCTGACTCACTGCACTGCTAAAGTTTTTAAATTTCTTTCATGTTCTTAGCTTATAATGAGAACAGACAACCTCTTATACAGGTGAGCCTCACCATTTCTTCAAAGTGCAATGTTATTTATACTGATTCTTTATACCACATTTATGACACATTTACAAAGTTATCCTTACTGTAATTACTTTTTTGGGTGTTCACTTGTGTACTGTATAAAGACACATCCTTGTTTAACTCTCGTATTTAAAACAAGTTAATTAAAAGAGTAGAAATGCATGGGTTATTTTTCAGAGCACATAAGGTTTATTTCAGTTTGGTTTAGGTAAATTAAGAGGAAATTGAGCTAAATGAAGAAAAACAAAAGAAGAAAGAAATGAAAGCAAATCCTAACCTATATGTTAAGTTTCTGCCGGCTCAGCTAAGTAAATTAGCACACTAAAAATTCCTATGCTAAGCAACAAAGCTATACTGGTAGGGAAAAATTTCCTTTACCATATAGTTTATTTCATCTAGGTTCAAATCTCGACAAATAAAGAATTTGGTGTAAATGAGAAATAACTTCCAAATGGAAATTGTAGTAAATGGAAATTGGTAGATAAAAAGCTTGGCAACTTTGCTGATACAAGTTTGCAGTACGGATAAACTCTTCACAGCTCCTCCTGCCACAGGTACATGCCTAAAGATGGATGCAAACAGATGTGGGAGTACAGTTGCAACAGCCAGCACCTTTATGACTCCTTTTTTCAGGGAGATAACTGATCTTCCATTTACTAGCAGTTTCATGAGCTGAATTATGGTCCTTCATAACCAGGATTTAATGATCAAGAAGAAAAAAAAAAAGAAAAGGGAAAGAAAAAACAAGTTTGTCTTCACACAGTGCCTGATTAAATGATGATAGTCACTGTTCCAGAATGTTTTATAAATCAAAGGTATAAACAGTTTTGAAAAGGGGTTATTATGTTGGATGGGTTAATATTAAACAAAATGGCTTGGTTACAATAACCAGTGCAGGAAGCCCAAGAAGCTCAGGCAGCCAGAGTGTATGAGGCTGTCCCAGAAACAATCCCTCAGGCATACTGAGTCCCTTATGTATCACCAGCCCATGCTAACAACTGGCTGCCGTGCTCTTTGATCAGACCGAGTGCCATTATCCACAAGATGAGTGAGAAGTGTACAGATCCAGCCTATAGCAGCTCCACCAACAGCTCTGATGTGAGCACGGACTTGTGACAAAACAGCTCAGTGAGTAGGAGAAGGCACTTGGCACAGCATTGGTAAAACACATGTTGCCTGTTCCTTCACCTCCCTGGGAGTTGCATTTAAATGAAGCCAGAGTGTTGCAGACCATGAGAATATGTATGCAACTAAGAGTGCTTCAAGTTCATTTCCACATCAGGATTTCCGAATAAGTAGTCCCTCTGCTTTGCATAGCTTCTGTCTTTTATCCAGTCCTAGCAGACTTACTTTGTTGTTGTAAATGTCCTGACACAAGATGTCAACCTGCATCCAGCTCAGCTTTAAAGACTCAGGCCAAGAGATGCACCTATGTATACACATCAACAGTATGAATATATACTATATACTGTAGTATATAGAACATTAAGTTTATCTCCAGGTTTTCTTCTGCTATATATTAAACATGATCTGTCAAAAGCAGGTTTTAGGAAATTGTATTCTGAGTAGAGAGTCTTTGTGGTAGCTTTAAATGAGACGAAACATGAAAGATTTTATGTTAGGTTTTACATATGTTGATGTTTTGTTAAGAGTCGTTTTTAAAGTATTGAGGAATCCCTTTGCTACACATTAAGCTTAAATGAAAGTTCTTCTGTGTCATATTTTGCTGCAGCCTGAGCTATCTGTAGGGCTTCTCTTTCATAGAATCATACAATCATAGAATCATCTGAGTTAGAACAAACCCTGAAAGATCATCTAGAACAACTTCCCTGCAATAAAAAGAGACACCTCTAGCTAGATCAGGTTGCTCAGAGCCTGGTTCAGCCTGACCTTGAATGTCTCCAAGGACAGGGCATCCATTACCTTTCTGGGCAATTTGTTCCAATGCTTCACTAGCCTTATTTGTTAAAAAGTTAAAGGAGAAGAACCACTGACAGTTTTTGGAAATGGCAATAAAAGCAGCATGGAAAATTAAATTCTTATCAGTAGTCAAGATAAATGTTATAATTGACACTGAAACTCTGGCTTGGGTCCCGTAAGACATTCTGAATGAAACAAACATCTCCGTCAGATGAAAAAAAAAAAAAAAAGGTAAATATGGGTAGAGTTGTCAGAGTTAGCACACCAAAAGCTGGCAAATTTGTTTACAATGATTAATTTTTGTACTTACAAGCAAAAGTTGTTGAAAAACCTACCTGTAATTCTAAACAATATATTTGCTGGAATAATTATGGAGACACTAACAATTTGGCTTGTCACTCAACATAGCATATACAGACACGTACCTATGTATCTGTTTTGGTATCTTCTAATTACTTTTTTCTTTTTACAGTATGTATGCTACAATAGGGTGAGGTTAGTGAGAGCAAACAGAGATTGGGGGATAGAAGGAATTCATAAACTACTGTATTTCATACTACCACAATATAAAGTATATTTCCATAGGCCATATATGATTATCAGTGCATGAGCTTGATATTGAATTATGTTATTTGCCAGGAGATCTTAAAGATATATGGATAACTGAAATCAGGGAGTTCAATACTATTGATGCAGTTAATTTTCTGCTGTTCATATTCCATATTTCCTTTTTTTCCAGAAGGAAGTTATGTGTTCAAAAGAAACATCCATGGAAGTAAATCACTGGCCCTAATGGCACTTTCCATGTTTTACTTTCATAGGTCCTGAACAAGATTTATTTTCCTAAACTTCTCCATTTTTTCTGTCCAGAAAGCGAATCAGAATATAACTGTGGGAATGCAGTAAATCATAAGGGAAATATAAATTGTTGGGTATATATTGTAGCATATCAGTAATCAAGGAAACATCATTAACCAGCTATATTCTGTTTTCTGTTGAGATTGGAAGTTGAGAGTGATAATCTTCCAGTCCTTATCCATCCCAATGATCACATTGCTTCCACACACACATACACACACACAATGAAAATGAAGAAAGAATATATATATATATTGCTCAAAGTGTAGTGAAGCCCAATTTTTAGCTGTGATTTAGTTTAGCAAAGTTGTTTAGTGAAGTGCTCGGAATTTATCACTAGTGACAGTGACAATACTTGTGGTTAGTGCTTGTGTCCCCTCTGAGCCACCTAAGGAATACCACACCAGTTTTCTCTCTTTGGTATTTTGCTGCTACTCACTAGCACAGAAATTGTTCAAATTTCCCATATAGAAAAGTTGCTCAAACATCATTTTTAGACTAATTTTCTGTTTACTCCTCACAGACAGAACCATTTTTCCTGAGCGCTTTGAGTGCTAAAGATCTCTGAACGAGATCTCTTTGATCTCTGAACGAGAAATGTTCCACTCAAACAGGGCTCATAAATAATCTCCATAGTTTGATTTATGGGGTCTGATTGTCTCTTTGCTCACACCGGTTTTAAGCTTGTATAGTTATACTAACAATAAAGTAATTTCTTTCTATGAAATGATTTCCCCTCCTCCAAATAAAAGGAAAGAAAAGGAGGAGGAAGAAGTATGAGTACTCTCTTCTACTCTTTCCCTTCTTTCTCTTTCTCTCAAAACAAATAAACAAACAAACAAACAAAAGATTACAGAACAAACCTATGACTTTCTGTGACAAAAAAATTAAGAACAGATAAGGAAGGCAATTCCTCATTTGTGAGGTTTGGTGATTCTATGAAATAAGATTATAGTAGCTAATTTTACAATTCAACAAAATTTGGAAAAATTGCTTTCATTTCAAATGAAACATGTAAATATCCATAAACATATTCTTTATGGGTGGGTAATGATTTTAGGGCATTTCTGCTGAATGTAACAGTTTGGGTCATATTTCAATGACTATTATCAGCTTGGTTCATAACAGCCTTTTCATAACAGCTCCTTTCTGTTTCTTCCCTGTATTTTCCACAAACATGAAAATTGGCGTGAATGTGGATTACATAGCTCGAAAATATTTCTTCTTTCCAGATTTAGGGTCATAGTTTAGTGATGTAACTCTGTAGGTCATGCTGATAACTGAACTTGCTGATCTCCATTTCTTCAAAAAGGAGGGGAATGACTCTGCTTGTAACAGTTTTGCTCCTACTACCCAGTGATGCTTTTCATTGACTTTACAAGAGTTGTTGGCAAGTGGAGGCCTTATCTTTCCTCATTCTTTACAGGTGAATAAGGATGTCCTGCTATTTACATTTCTTAAAAGTCAGAATATCCAAGATGTCTTTGTACACTTTATAATACAGAGAGGTCTCAGATTTCACTTGGTAACCTCTTTTACATCTTTTCAGATCTTGATATTAAAGCTTTCTGAACTGAAGATCTTCTGATGTGGTTGAAGAGGAACTGTGCTACATGTCAGACACAAAGCTCTTTGGAGTAATTTTGATCATATTAGGGTTAGTGCTTGGATCTATCAAATGGTACAGAAAAGTACTGCAGAAAAGAAATAATTAAATAAAGCAGAAGTTCAGGCTGCTCTTTCTGTTGGATAATTGTGTTTGCTATTCAAAGACAAATTTTCTTTTTGTTCATAATGAAGCCAGACTTTTTTTCTTGTTCAGAGAGGTAAGTAAAAATTGTCAAGGTGTTTATATATTTAATAATTTTGCTTTCTTTTTCTGTAACGTTTTTATTCCATTAGTGAATCCTCATATAAGGATTAATATTCTAATGAAGCATTAGTTTGTTCACTATTTTTGATATTGTTATAATGATGATCAAAAATTTCATTCAAAAATTATCTTTGAAATTGGATCAACATTTTTCCACTTTTGAGCTGTAAAGAAAACGACAATTAAATAAGGTGAATTGCTGAAGTTTCCATTCAGAATTGTCAAGAAAAATAGGGATTTAAAAGTCAGCATTGTGAGGTTCCTCTCCATTCACTCCAGTTAGCTAAAATTTTTGTACGTAAGACTAACTGCATGCATGGGCTTCCTTTTTATATCCATAGGAAGAGACAAGTACTTCAAAAAGGAGTTTCTTATCTACCTGAGAATCTTACTCTTCCTTGTAATGAGCTGCTTTCTGGATATCTCCATCTCTCTCCTTTGACAATACATAATTTTAAACACCTAGCGAAGAACTCAGTCACCTTAACACTGAGAGTAACCAGTGCAAACACTAAAGTTACTGCTCTAGAGATCCTCAGATCTCCCAAATATATCATGTCATTTTAGCCAACCCCACACAGATATGCTACAGTCCATAATCAGAGGCGTGGCAAGAGACTCTAAGGTTTGCAAGGCTGTCTTAATGGAGTTCAGTTTTGGGATTGCCCTAGGTTTCAGAAATTTTATAAGCACCTTTACTATTGGCAGCAGAGATGCAAATGTGTCTCCATCCTTTTCAAGTTATCCTGAAACTTGGAGGAATATTACACAAAGACTCCTGAGCTGGCAGCACAAAAACAAGCTTGGCTCTGGAGGACACTAAAGCAGTACCTGCCCTCCTCAGTTGTCAGAAACTGGCTCTTCCCTTTCCTGTTTGCAAGCTGGTGTGCAGCCAAATTAATCATCTTTGCTTCATGTTCCCCAGCCCCCTACTTCCAGTTATAGACTTAGCATAAGCTTTTCTTTGTGCTGGCAGAAATGAAGTGTTAGGGTTTTTTTTTTTTTTTTTTTTTTTTTTTTGACAAGGTCTTTTGGCAATACATAATACTCTGGATAGAGCATATTGTATCTATAGTGTCTCCAGGCTGATAGAACTTGGCACGTCTTGATGTGCCAGCTTGAGGTTTCCACTATGGTACTCCATAGTGTGGTATAGACATAGCCTCAGCCAGACTTCCAAAGGCATAGTGGTTATATGGAGAAGACATTTCTGCAAACCAACACAGAAAACCTAGCCTTTAATTTCACTTAAACAGTGAAATTCCTTGTCTAGCCCTGAGCACAAGGTGCCATAGTACTACAGACCTGTACAGGTGCACAGTGAAAAGGAAGAGGCTGCTCATGTTCTTTTCCCTACTTGGCACACATTGCCTTGCAAGCCAGGATTTTGCCTGAAGCACTCGTTCTAAGTGAGAATGTCATGCAAATAAAAGCAAGGTCTTTTATTCCATCATGTCATTAAATAATAATCCCAAAGTAGAAATTTTATACAGCGTCTCTAAGATTTATTCTTCATATTAAACCTTGTCTGTTTTTAATGTTCACTTGTAAACCCTCTGGCTTTCATTGCAATAAACCTAATCTTCAAAGTTCTGAAGCAATACAAAGTTTCCCAATGCCCCTTAAAAAAACCTCACCCACTTTCGAAGGTACCCGATTTCAGAAGATGATTATTTGACTGAATAAAATGTCGTTACTGACCTGTTCAAGTCATCAACTTATGTCATCCTAAAAGCTGTGTTTTATACACTGAGAGAAACTGTGTTCAACCACAAATGCTAGGGAAGTATTTGTCTACTGAATGAGCCAACTGAAAAGATTCAAATTATTGTATTGAATAACGTACAGAAATAGCATGGTACCAATGCACTTTGTTTATATGTCGTTTTTTTCCCCATTAATGTTCCTATTTGCATTACAGTTATGCCCAAACTTGACCAAGACAGATACTGTGTAGACAAATGTAGAATACATTTCCTTTACAAAAAGAACCATTTATTTTCAGGATAAGAAATAAGAGGTGGATGTAATCAATACAGCAGTGGGAAAGGATAAAGGTAAAACAGATAAGATAATGCAGCTGCATGGGTAATGAATGCCTAATGGTTTTGATTAGATTAATTTGTTTTTAATTAGTTATATAACTCTTGCTTGACTCTCCCATGTTGCATTTGTAGACTTGGCTACTAGGAAAACCATCTCCCTATTTGTACATTTCATCTGGAAATTGTTTAGAAACAATAAACAACTATATGATTCCATTTTAATGCAAAATATTTTTCTTCTCAGAAATCTATTTCTGTACAATACAGTCTTTCTCATTTCTAGCCCCCAAATAATGTACCAAGGCACTCATAAAAGTAGAGGTATTTACAACACTTTATTTTGCAGAGATCCTAGACTCTGTGAGACAGAACTGAATTGTATAAGCAGTCTATTTCTATCTGTGTCAAATGCAAGCACAGAATTGATCTAAATACATCTTGACTGGCTTCTCCACTCAAATTCTTCCCCATACAGGGGGAAATTGAGTCTTTTCCTTGTGGAACACATAAAACACTAGAAAAAAAAAACAACCATGAGATTGATGGATGACACTTCTAGCAAACTGAGTGTAATATCTTACACCAATGAAGTTCCTAACTAATATTTGCTCAAAACCCTTATTCAGTAAGATACTGTGAGCACCAACATGATTCAGAAGCTTAAATAATGTTTCTACACTTGTGTTTTAATTAGTCATTTATAGTGCTCTGTTGAACCAGGGCCAGTGAGAAGTCTTTGCTGAGTAACCCTAATGCGTTTAATCAGTATCAGTGATCAGAACTATGTGCTTTTATTTGGTTTGAACTGTTGTCTTAAAAAAAAAAATACACATTTCACTATTTCTACTGGGTCTCCTATTTGCTTCTTTTAGATTTTTATTCCTTTAGACAGTTTGAATACTTAAAATGGGGAAAATATATGTTACATACTATTTAAACATTTTTATCCTTATAGCATACTGCTGAAAATTCTCTTTCACAGAGACTTAAAAAAAGAAAAAAAAAGTAAAAAAAGAAAAAGAAGAAGAAGAAGAAAATTAAAACGTTCATATTTGATTTGGGAGGAAGCCAGTGTCAACGTGACTGATGATGGGAACACTGAAACACTGACTATATGTTGGGTGCGTCTCTCAAATTCTGGAACAAGTAGAAGCCTGTTAAATAGAGCTGAGAGAGCCTGACAAAAGAGCTCACCTAACAAGAAAACTCACTGCAGGGAATTAGGATAAAACAACACAACAATAGAGTAACTTGTCAGCTGTTTGTATTCTCTTGCTTCTATACAGGTTTCAAATCACAGTAACATGAGGATGTCTATCTTTCTCAGTAACATCCCAAGCAATCCTTTGCTCTCTTTAAAATGACTGGTGGGTGTGTTTTCTTTCATAATTATAGAATGATAGAATCATAGAACCATTAAGGTTGGAAAAGATGTCTAAGATCATCTTGTCCAACTATCCACCTCCCAACAATATTGCCCACTAAATCATGTTCTCTAATACCACATCTACAGGTTTCTTGAATACCTCCAGGGATGGTGACTCAACCACCTCCCTAGGCAGCCTATTCCAGTGCCTGATCTTTCTTTTGGAGAAGAAGCTTTTCCTGATATCCAACCTGATCCTTACCTGCTGCAACTTCAGGTTATTTCCTCTCATCCTATTATTAGTTATGTGGGAAAAGAAGCTGATTTTCACCTCACCATAACCTCCTTTCAGGCAGTTGTAGAGGACTATAAGGTCTCACTTGGGCCTCCTCTTGTCCAGACTAAACAATCCCAGTTCCCTCTGTTGCTCATCGTAAGACTTGCTCCAGATTCCTCACCAGCTTTGTTACCCTTCCCTGGACTTGCGCCGGGGCCTCAGTGTCTTTCTTGTAGTGAGGCACCCAAAACTGGACACAGTATTCAGGATGTGACATTACCAGGGCTGAGTACAGGGTGATGATCACCTCCCTGCTTCTGCTGACAACACTGTTTCTGATACAAGCCAGGATGCCACTGACCTTCTTGGCCACCTGGGCACACTGCTGGCTCATGTTCAGCCGAGCATCGACCAACACCCCCAGGTCCTTTTTCTCTGCAGAGTTTTCCAGCAATTCTGCCCCAAGCCTGTAGCATTGCATGGGGCTGTTGCAACCAAAGTGCAGGACTCAGCACTCGGTCTTTTTGAACTTCATGCCATTTGTCTCAGCCCAGCTATCCAGCCTGTCCAGATCCCTTGTAGGCCCTCCCTACCCCCAGGCAGATCAACACTTCCTCCTAACTTGGTGTCATCTACAATCATACAGAGGGTGTACTCAATCCCCTCATCTAGATCATCAACAAAGATATTAAATTTACATTAAAATTAAATTTATTGATTAAATTAATTATGTACTTTGAAACTTCCGCAACTAAAAAAGTGCAATGAAGACATGACCAATCTTTTCTTTGAATTTAGTGTTCATAAAATCAATTGTTTATCAACTGTATTGTCTAGTGATAATTGGTTGTTGTATATTACACACACTGTACAGTTATACTGCTTTGAAAATGTAAAGCTAGAAAAGTCCTTTGAGGTTCGCACTTCCTCTGGTTTTAGTATTGTGCAAGTGTTTCTTTCCTCCCGGACTGTTTGCCAGTGCTTCTCTCACCTGTCTCAGCAGGTGAAAATAGTTTCCACTATGCAAACTCAGTACTCTGTTTCACTACCGAAACTGAAAAAGGATACGATACATGTATTGCATCCATGCCAAAGGCTGACTATGCTTTTCACATGTAACTGCAATAGAATGACAATAGCAGGCAGTTAACAGGTATTGCCACAGGTTTATGACTAGATCGAAGTTATTTAGCATACTTATGCATATTATGAAACCGTACACTGGATAGTCACGTTGTACGCTCAAATTTAATATTCCATGCAGCTATTTTTACAAAAGTACCTTCAGTTCTATTTTTATTTTACTTGACCATTACATCTAATGTGTCAGTGTTTATTGAACCTTTGTTTTCATGTGCACATATACCTACTTGCCAATTAGTACTGTGTTAGTTTTTTCATGATCTGGCCAAACAATTTGGACTGTAATTAAAATACTTTTTGCCATTAGTACCACATAACCATTATATGCTCAACTAAGTAGGATTAAAAAACTAACACAGATGTGAAATAACATGTTCTAAAAGCACAGTACAACCATACTATGTTTATCCTACATTTGCACGGATTCCACTCATACATTAAACTGATGAATTTTGCACCTCTTCTGACAAGGTTCTTTGCCAAATCAGTGCATTGAAATCACATCAGGAAACAAGTCTTAACAGCTGTCAATATAATACCTCAACTCTTGGACTGTACAAGACTTTTCAGTTATTATTGAGCTAATCTAAGTTCAACATGGTCACTACAAGAGAGGAAGAAGTAATGTCACTGTAGTCTTCCAGGCATCTTAACCATCATATCCATGGTCACTATTGTCTCTGGAATAAAATTTTAAAATCCTCTTTTTTTTTTTTTTTCTTCTTCCTTTTTATTCCTTTTTCTTTTCTTTGTTTTATTTATTTATCTATCTATCTATCTATCTATCTATCTTTAGGAGTAGAGAAAGGAATTTAATGACTCAGGAGAAGTACGTAGCATTCAAAAAGATGGTCCTCTATAAAGAGAGACCAGTTGAGAACAGTGAACTAGCACAGCCTAAATAAACTAGGAGGGAAAGAACAACTGAGAAATATGTGAGGGAACAACAAAGCATAGAAAAAATTACATTTTATTGCAAACAGATATAGGACAGATAATTCAACACCAGACATTAATTTAAAACTTGAATTATATCAAGAATCATCAAAATTTTTCTTGGAAGTCTCGAGTCTGCTGCTTTTGATCCTGTCTTTGTTGATCCATTTAGAACAAAACAAAGGGAACTCATTCTGTATTATCCACTGGATTTCTTTAACAGTTTTAAATCCAAGTTATCCTGGCAAATTAATATTTCTGAATAATATTAAGCCCCGCTACAAACAATTTCCCATCTGCTTACCACCCCACCCCCCAAAAACAACAACAACAAAATCAAACCAAAAAACAAGCATTAAAAACACACCACCAGTAGAAAACCTGTCTTGAAGAGAATAACAGATTGTTTAATTCTTAGGAATACCTTTGGAGCATTTGCTATGGACATTCATTCAGAATGAATGAAATTAGTAATAAACAAATGATTATAAAGCCAACATATAAATAATATATTTTGAATCTGCTTGTTTCTTTTCATCTATCTCTGTTTTGCTCTGCTCACTATCATTTCTACTTAACCCACTGTATTTTCTGTCTGAAGCAGCCTGTCAAATGACAGATTATTCAAGTTGAAGGGACCTTGGAGGAATCTCACTGCAGTCAGGGTCTATAGTAAGAACTTTACCAGCTGAGAATTGGAAACCTCAGAAGATGGAGATAACCTCTCTGTATAAGCTATTTCAATGGTTGGTAATCCTAAAACTGGAAATTGTTTCATTATAGTCAGCTGGAAGCTCTCTTGGTTTGATCTGTGCCTACTGTCTCTCATCCACGTCCCACACCTGGCTTTCACTCCTCAATGACTCCCTGTAGGAACTGAGGGCTGTTGTTTAGTCCCATCTGCAGCCATCTCTGCTCCAAGCTGGACAAAGCCATCTCCTCACAGGCCAAGCCCACCCCCCCAGCCATCATGTTGAACCTGTACTGAACTCAGTCCAGATTATCAGCATCCTTGTTATCCAGGGGGCGTAAACTGAATGCAAGAATCCAGATGTGTTCTAACAAGTGCCAAGTAAAGTGGAATAATGACTGTCCTTCATTTATTTTCTACGATCCTATTGAAAGAGCTCAGTATGCTCTTAAGTCTCCACTGCTGCTAGGTCACACCGGTAGACCTAACCTCTGGAACAGCTTTAAGGGACAGCAGCTTTGTGATTTGGCAATTAATGCTGTAATTGTTCTCCTTCTCTCAGTTCACAGAATTTACCAGGTCAGAATAAATGAAACTCAGTACAGAATGTGCAAAACCTTGGCAGAAAAATGTAAACATTATAATTCACTTGAAAATTTGCAGGCCCCTTTGTGTGCACAGAACAGATATTTACAGCATATTCTTAAATTTGTCATCTGTAATTATGGTAGATTTAAAACTAGAGCTAGCTCTGAGCTTCTCAGTATTACTGGCAAAACTCAGTTATATTCAACAGAACGGGATGAAAAGACCTTTTTTGCCACAGGACGGAGGAGGGAGAATAGAAAGACCTGGAATCAGGACAAAGATCTAGGAGAGATTACCAGGGAGTTATACGCACTATTCCTGCTGCTATGAGTGAAACTGTTGAGAGTAGTAATACTTGCTACCAATAACTACTGTCCCAGGCTTTGGAAGAACCTCATGCACCTGCCCTTACCAGGCTCGCTGCAGCAGCAGTGAGGCTTCACAGTATTTTCCAGAGTCTAGTATCTAGTCCACACTCATGTGAAGGCGGAGCTCTATTATCTCTTCTGTTTTTGTCTTGGACTTGAAACACTTCTACAAGCCCCCTGGTAATTTACTTGCTTAGATTTCTTTCAGCTCTACCATTAAAGCTCTATCCATCACTTCAGTGAGTACAGTGAGTATCAGTCATCTTTCCTTTTAGTGGACAGGTTCTTTTAACATTTTCCATCAGTCTAGCATTTCAGCAGATTAGAGCTCTGAATATTTGGGCAATCTTCTACCTAACAGTCATACTATGTTTTATTGTGCATTACTGATTACACTGATGACATGAAATAACTGGCTTCTGAAATAATTTGCCTATCAAAGGCTTTCAGGTGTGCAAACACATGTGATTTTGGTCAGCAGTATAACAGACCTTAAAGAACTACCATTCAATCTGCATTATAAAGTAGGAGGCTTTCCTATACAGTTCAGTGAAAACAGTAAAAGCCACACACAATAGTTTCAGTAAAGCACTACTACTCAATGCATAAATTCCTAATGAGTATTTTTTTTTTTTATAGGAGCAGACTGTAGCTATTATAAAAATAGTAAGCAAGTATTTATTTTCTAAAATGCTCTACTAGTGACTGTAGGTAAAGACTACCTCAGCAACTCCTTTATTTGCATAATCCATATTTCTTTCTTTATTTGTTTGTATTTAATTAAAATTAAGAAAATTTGTTACTTTGCACTACAGAATTTGTGCATGTGTGTCTATAAAAATATCTATGTTTATGAAAAACTGTAGCACGAGAGAAAATTATTTCAAAATGACAATATATTAGTTTTTTTTTAAAATATTTCCTTCCTCCCTTCCCTCTTCCCTTCCCTCCTTCCTTCCTTCCCTCCTCCCCTTCTTCCTTCCTCCATCACATACAACTTTTTGAAGATGAAGAAGATTGTGACTGCTTCCTTTTCAGCTTGAAATCAGTTTGCAAAAATCTTAGAAATATATCTTTTTCTTCCTCTTTCCTTCTAAGTGTCAGTAGGATACTATGAATTCAGACTATTTTCCTATGAGAATTTGCAAGTATAGGGGAAAAAATATGACCCAAATTCTTCCACTGGGAACACAGGATTTAGTTCTCTGTGATAAATTATGTAAGTTGTAGCTGAAGTCTTTATGTCTTCTTTCTGCTCAGTTGACTATGTGGCCTTGCCTTCCATAATAACCTCATGCTGAATTGCTGCAAAACATGATAGATGCTCCTCGCTGTACTAAAAAATGGGAAATATCTCTCTAAGAAATCTGGAACATAGAACAGAATGAAAAGAGGTACACAAACACTGCAATGGCTAATTAAATAGACTATCTACAGTGGGCAGGTCTAACAGACATCACGGCACCTTCTCTTCACAATAGCTTAAGATGTCAAAGATTGGCAATCCTGGAAAACAAGCAGTCTGAATTGCCCATTGTTCTATCATTTTTCTTTTTCATTTTTATATCCTTTTCATTATAGTTACTCCTACATTAGGTTGCCTTTGCCATTAGACTGAATAAAGTTCATAGTTCCTTTTCTTTGTAGCAAAACATATACATAGTATTGGAGCCAAGAGAATCTTGTAGAAGGCAACCAAGTTTAATTCTGCAAGATTGATCCAGGCTTCCATAAGGATAAGGATCTTCCCGGGGATCCTGAGAGATTGGATTCATTGATACTACAATCTGCTGCAGTCCAAGGTATGAAGTCATGCAGAAAAAACCTTGGGACTTTCTGTGAGAGAAAGTGATGGTTTATACTGAGAAATGTATTTTAGCACAAAGTAGAACAGTACAACTTTTGAAACACAGTTTCGATTTCTTAAAATAGAAAACACGCTGTCAACAAAATAAATATACTCCTCGGAAATAACTGTAGCTTGAAAGAATGGAAATGATTTTGAAAAAATTGTAGAATATTTACAATAAAATTATATAGAAAAGAGGCTATTTTGAGATATTCTTAGATCAGAACCTAGAAAAAAAAAATTGTTTGTATATTTCCTTTAACCGCAGATTGCAGTTAAAAGAGGAGACTGCTGTTGTTTTGGTCTTTTAATTTAAAGCCATCTATTGTCTTTTAAACTTTTCCCTCCTTCAAACTGCAGTATAGTTGGACATCTGCTACTGTAAGTTAATCAAGTCATTACTGATATTCTTCCAGAGTGAATTTAATTGTTCTATAACTGGGCTGGGTGTACAATGCAAACCTCACCATAGTTACATACATTTATTTAAATTACTTCTGAAGGTAGCACTGATAAATGATAATATCAAGTTTGTTGATCAGTAGCAATCTCTCCACAAAACAGTAAGTACAAACACTGCCATAATGTGAACAAATCATTCAGCTAAACAAACTGGGAGGAGGAAGATCTGATTTTAAATACTAAGAATGCAATCAGCTGAAGTACTGAACTGTAGGCTCTCTTCATTAGGATGTGATTCGATGTGAAAATAGAAAGGGGCTGCCTAAAGTGGAACATTTCCTCTGATTAAGAAAAAGTGATATTTATTTATCTTAATTGCTGTGACTTTTGAATGGGAAACTCTTTGACAAGGTTTCCTTTAAAATGAAATGTTATTTTTTTCTGCAAAGAACCAAGATAGAAATTGACTATAACTGGTAATTGAATATGAAGAATATGAAATAATGTTCAATAACATATTTGAAATAAAGTTTGTTTAATTCACAGTACTTGGGACTTCAACAGCCTTGTCTCCTCATATTAAAGTTACACAGCAGTGTAGGTGCCTGGCTGGTACCATAAATAACAGCATTGAAGTTGGTGTAACTAATGATCAAGTGCTCACTGATGTGTATTGGGACAGCACACTCTGTTCCAGTGTAATTTTTTTTTTTTTTCCTTAAAGACCTACTATATTAAATAGCCATTTGAATGTTTCTATTATTCTCCATAACATCCATGTGTGTCTTGAAGTTTTGTTTGTCGTGCAATACTTTGACTTCTTAAAAAACGTAAAAGATTTCTATGTAAATTGGGACAGTTTCCAAAGTGACTCACCCTAAATCATAACAAAGATTCTGATCCCTTGAAACTGCTCATTGTGACAGAATTACACAGCTGAGTTCTCTCACCCTCTATTTCACAATCCCACTCTAAAGCAGTTTACAGAAAATAATCATGGTAGAACTCCACCCTGAAAGTAAAATACTGAAATCAACCTGAGGTTAAATGAGGGTACTCTGCTAGCCTGAACAGGGAAAAGGAATGGGAAGGAAAGAAGGAATTATCTTGCATGTAGATGATTTCTCCCAAATCTCCTTGGAAAATGATATAACTTTTTGACACTGTCTATGTGATGAAGGCTGCTAGATGATAATCCCAGTCTCTGAACCCTGAATGCAACCTTTTTTTTTTTTTTTTTTTTTTTAACTAGCTTATCTTCTAGACCATGTTATATGTACATCTGTAATTCAGAAAAATCAGAGGAGCTCCAGGTTGTGCACTGCTCTTTGCTGGCTGTCTGCTTACTAGAGTGTCAGGGCTCTTGTAAGTTTGCTTGCTTCGTTTTACCTTGACTTTTTGGGGAGAAGGTAGCTTGTGATCTTATGAGAAACAAGTACGGGGAGAATCAGGTGTATGAGTCAACTGTTTTACAAGTGTTGATGAAGAGGCTAAGATTTGTGTCATACTGAGAGAAATGCTGTCTCACAAGGGAGTAAAGATTGCTGTTGAAGTGCTTCATCTTGTCAAGGACACAGCCCAGTATGGTCAAAAGAAGATAAATATTTGTTACATGAAATTGATAATGAAATTAATATTAAAAAAAAAAACCTCATAGATAAACTGCTGGTAAACTGCTAGCTGGGAAGTAAATATTTTCAAAGAATAGTGTGTTTAACAGAAAAAAAGTGAAATTCTATTCTGAAATAATAGTTTCTCACACTGCTTTACACTAAAGAATATGATAAGGTTAATCCCTATCTTGTCATATGTGACAGTAGCAGTGTTTTAGAATATTAATTTGTCATTGGCAAAATACTCAGCTGAGAGTTGTGTTTTTTTTTTTTATTATTTTATTGTTTTTAATTTACAGATAATTGTGGTTGCACTGAAGACTCTCAGATAAGGTGTAAATTTCTGCTTACAAACAGCAGTGAGAAAACAAGTTAAAATGTAAGACATTATTCAGGGCATCAGATAGTCTGGAAAAAGCTGGTTGTTGCAGCAGACATCCAGACAAAAATTCGTGTAGGCCACTTCAAAAGTAATGCTTCCAATTTATTTCCATGAAAACTACAACAGATACAAAGGGCACAATATCACTGTTTGATAGAGCAAGTTCTCTTCTACAAAACATTATCTTTCAACATAGTCACCACCATTAACTATGCATTTTCACCAGCAATGAACAAGAGCCTGCATGCCATAGTAGTAAAAATCTGTCACTCTCACAACTGCTGAAATACACCACCCACTGCCTCACTGTGCTCACATCTCACTGTTTGGTCTCCATAAACATTCAGCAAGCATCAATAAATGTCAGTGGTGCAATTTTGTCCTCATGGAGGAATTTAGTTCCACGCTTTTGTTTCACAAGCACTTCCACGTCATGTATCATTCTGTGAGTATGTTCCTCTGCTGCCACCTGTGACACGGAAAGAAAATGTAATGGAATATTGGTGGGAAGGTTCAACCTCAGCTGCATACCACCAACATCTGCCTCTGACATCATGGTCCAACATAATAAAATAGGAGATATTACTTTTGGGGCAGCTCTTGTAGTAATGTGACAAAGCAGCTAACAGAAATAATTATGCTGATAAGCACACATATTGACAATCTTTGTTTATGACTGAAAAAGCATTGACACTATCATTTTTGTTAGAGATGGATTTCCAAACATTTGTGTAGAATCTTGCACACTTCCCTGCATATATGTGAAAGCAACCTTTTCTGCTGATCTGGAAATGTTTCTGAAAATGCATGTAGAATTAAGAGAGAAAACAAAAATACTTTAAGCACTTTGCACTATACTTGCTTAGCACTGTTTTGTGGAGGGTATCAACTGTGACAATGGATTCTAAATGTTTAGGAAAAAAGAGCACAAGAAATTACTTATAGGGATACATACAGCTTCAGCCACTCCAGACAGAGCCATCTGGAGAAGTATGAGTCACAGATTCAGGCCCAAACTTCATATCCATATTCATATTCATTTGAATATAACTGACAACAAACCCATAAAGGAAAAAAGCATAAACTCCTACATCCACTGGAGCATAACACCCTCCAGGTTACCAGAGTCAAACTTCATCACTATACCATAATTTCTTACTGACTTCTGTCATACTGTCGTGGAGCTGAGATCAGGCAAAAAACTTGCCTGAAAAGTTCAGTAGGTTTGCATCTGGGAGCCTGTATTTCCTTTTCACATTGTGGTTACATAGGTGTTGAGTTAATAATAGCCTGTATCCTGTAATGTAGATGTATAAAGAGAATAAGAGATCTTTCTAGATTTCAGCATAATTATTTATGGGAAGGATATAGGTTCCCTATTACAGGACTGCTCTGTACCCTACTGGCCAGAACAGAAGATAGTTATGGGAGATGTATCAGCTTTTCTTTGCTAAAATTTCTTGGGCCTTGTGTGCATGAAATTCAGGGAGTGAGGTAGTCAACCAGTGAAGCTGTAGGTTTTGGTCAAAATCCTCCTGCCTTTCTGTTCTTCTATTCAGGACAAAGTCTGGTCAGGTTCTTTGAGTTTATTCTTATTATTCTTCAAAACAAAACATACATTTTAATAGATCTATCAGTATCTATCAGATTGCTAAAAGTTATGTAAGCAACGGAAAAATAACCAGGGTAATCATGCTGATGCTCCTGAATCGGTAAAGAATCAACATACATTTCACAAACTTTAAGGTGAAATGAATTTGCCCAACCTGTGGTTGGCAAGGGGACGTCTGTCAGTAGCTCTGACATACATTTTTAGAATGTAAACTCATTGAATTTTGTTTGTTTTGATTGAATAAAAGCAGGACCATATTTTTATCATATTGATGTGATGATGCATAACATCATAATTTCCTTGTTAATTAACCAGAGAAATAATGTAAACAGTTAGTTCACATTTTTTTTCCCCACAAAATGCCTTAGTTCAACAAGAGTTTGTCAAACTTCAGCTTAAATTTCACAGTGTTACCTTCAAGACATTCTGTCATAGAGAAATACTGAAAGCAAAGAAATTTTTCTGGTTAGGGAGAACTACCACTTTCTGCATATCTCTTGTATCTTTATCTTTGCATTCCTATGTAGAATATCAGTAAACTGGGAGGGGCTGGGGAAGAAGCATATCAGGTCAGAAAGGAGAAGTAAAGTTATGGTGATCTGTTGTGCAGTAGAACACTGGAAAAATGTCTAGAGGTGCCATGCAAAACCTTTAGGACTCTATTCATACTGTTTGTTTGTTCTTGGTCTCCAGAGTAGCAGGACTCAGGTTGGCCATGAAGAGAGTGAGATGCTAGGCAACTGCATTCACAGCAAGCTTTGTCTCTCAGAAACATTCGCTAGCAAATGTAGCACCGCACTGTCAGAAGCTACCTAAATTTTAGTTTACATGAAATTTGCAATATGTGAGTTCGTCTGCTCACCATGTCTGTTATACACCAGGTAAATGATTTCCAAGATCTCACAGGAGCACTAAGCATTGCAGTGGAAATTTGTGCTTCAACACATGAGATTGGAGCTTCTTTCTGAACTGTACTTTACAATATAAGGGAATGTTAGAATTTTCATTTTTTTTTGCATAGAAAAGGCATCCTTACTCTTAGAAGCAGTATCTTACATCAGCTCAGTTCTACAAACTTTTATACATGTGATTAACTTTTTTCATCTGAGTGGTCTCTTTTCAGTTCCACAGGAACACTCACCTTAGGACTGTATTAGAGCTCATAATAAGAGTTAAAGGTTCATCTTTGAAATAAAAATAAATTTTGAATTTCACAAAATATATTGATCTGTGGCCTGTTAATCAGATGTGCACACTGATATTTTGACCAAGTAGACATAAAGAGAAAGAAGTGATTCTTACTGATTGTAACTCATTCAAGCGTCTTGTCTCTAGGCAAAGCCTGAGGGCACATGAAATTTTCAGAGAGCCAGTATCAACAATTTTCCTCTTTCCACAGATCATCACTGCTGTTAGATCAAAGTTTATGGGTCTGGAGCTGAAAAAGGTCACATAATTTGCACAAAATCCTCTATTTCTTGAAGTAGAATGTGGTTAGTATAGCTTAGAGCAAATTATAAAACATAAATGAGAGTGTGGACACACTGGATACAATTATTTTAAAAAATCCAGCTTTTTCTTCATGCAGTGTAGAGCTTTAGAAATAGAAATATTTTAAGGCAATCTGTGAATGAATAAAAAATACTGTGCCATTCACCTGTTCATTGCCTTTCTTAATTAATTAGAAATTCCCTGGTATTTTTTCTAAAAAGGAACAGAAACTGTAGAAATGCATTCTGGATTGGAGATAATATCCTATGTAGAATTCATAGTTTTTGAGGCTTACTACCTTCTCAAATCACTTATTTAATTTTGCAACTCTTCTATTTAGAGATTGTATTTAAAAACACTAATGTAATTTAATATTCAGGACATCCTTTCTAGTCTGCATCCTCTGTGAGAAATAGAATAAAAATGTCTCAAATGCTATGCTAATACAACCTAGTCTACAACCTAGTCTAAAAATTTACAATTTTTGTTTGTTTGTTTTGATTATTTCTAGTAATGCTTGTGAAACTTTCTCACTGGGAGATAAAATGACAACCTTCAATTAGGAGCAGTCAAGATTCATTTTCTTACCATCTTCAGTTCCCTGATCAAAAGTTGTCAGGAATAAACTTCCTGATGCATCAACTGTTGTGCTGCCAATGTTCACTTTTCAGAGGATATCTGTTTACAAAGCACACACAAGACTGTTTCAATGGAACAGATTTTCACAATTATCATTCAAGCTACTAATTTTTGTAGAAATGTGAGGAAAAGTATCTGTATTCTGGACCCATTTTTTTGTCCTGGCCTGTTTCTTTTCGGACAATGGACAAGAAACACTTGCACTGTTTGAACATTCAACAGCTATGTCATCTGTTACACACCTCTGCTTTGTTCATCTCAGCCACTAAACAGTCAGATCTCTTTAACAGTTCATGTCTTTTAAGTAACCAAATGACCATTGTATATCCCTTCCACAGCTGACTTACCACACTGAGGAAGCTCAGGAATATCTAAGGATAGCTAAGAGTGTTTTAAACCAAATAGTTCTGCTAAGAACTGTCTGGTTGTTATCACTGGAGGAAAGTGCTCTTTGGAGAACGTCATCTTGAGATATTACATCTATAAGAGTCATCACCAATAGAGTATCCATTTGATTTAGTGTTATTTTCCTTGATACTTCATCCACTTGCTCCCTCTGTTCTTTGTTTATTGTTAAATACTCATTTCATTCTGCCAGTCCCTAACATCCTTTCTCAATTGGTTGCTTTCTTATTCTTTTTCATCCAGTCCTAGTGCACAGAGTTTTAAGGTTTTGCACTGTCTGCATATGATATATTCTTTTTTTTCCCAGAATTTTTAAAGGGAATTTTTGTAAACCTTTTCTTTAGCTATAGCTATCTATATTATAACAGATTATATTTAGCAGAATAAAGTGCATTTCACTTTGAAATTCTACTGCTTTTCTATGTAATCATTCTGCTGTAATATCTCAATGTCCTACAGACATCTTCAAAGAGGCTGAAATATTAAATTCATTTTAGTATGTGTTGCATATTTATGATATGCTTTAGTTATACCTTAGCATGTATACTCTTTGTAATAAAAATAATTAGATTATAATAGAGTGAAATAGGCACAACAGAACTGGAAGAGAATAGAAGTGTGATGTCAATATTATGCCATGGAACTGAACATACATCAGCTTTTTGTTATGTTTCTCTTTAATTCAGACTAGCATTTGTGGACCCTATAAGGGTATGAATAGGCATAGGGAAGTATTGACATTGTATAACTTTGTGCTTTTACCTTAGAGGCCTAAATCAGCTAGGAGGTCACCATGACCCTGTGGGAAAATCAAGAGCTGAATCAAGGACAAAAAAGACTACAAGGCTGGCCAGAATAACATTTGCGACAGCTATTTTCTTTACACAAATTCTGTGAAAAACTATGACCTATTCATTCCTAGCTGAAATTAAGGACTTGAGGTTTCTTCCTCTGACTTCATCCCCTTTGATTTGTGTACATATGTTAGGACAGAAGTGAAAAGCCTTCTATTAGCTTAGGAAGGACAAACAGTGCTTTTAATTTGATTTTGCTAGTTAAGGTGAACATTATTCTTTTCCTTTGATGGTAAGTTGAATATGAATCACCAGTATGTCCTGGCAGCCATACCCTGGGGTGCAACAGACAGAACACTGTGAGCTAGTCAAGGAAAGGGACTGTCCTATTCCGTGCTGCATTGGTACTGCCTCACTTTGAGCACTGTGTGCAGTTTTGAGCAGAACAGTATAGAAAGGACATAAAACCATTAGAGAACATTCAAAGGAGAGCTACAGAAATGTTGAAGTGTCTAGAAGGCATGGTATATGGGAAGCAGCCGAGGCCCCTTGTTTTGTTCAGCCAGAGAAGAGGAGACTGAGGTGAGGTTTCATGATGGCCTACAGCTTCTCACAAGGGGAGTGGAGGGGCAAAGCTGAGCTCTGTTCTCTTATGACAGTGATTGATAGGACCTGAGGAAATGGCAGGGAACAGTCTCCTCAGCACAGTGGTCCTGGTAACAAGCCTGCTGAAGTTCAAGAAACATTTGGACAAGTGTAGACATAAAGTTTGAATTTTCAGTGGTCTTATGTGGATTCAGAAGTTGGACTTGATTGTTCTTGTGAGTTCCTTCCAATCTGGGATATTCTGATTCTATAACTAACTCCAGTCTTCAAGTCAAGTAGCCAGTCTGAGATAAATCTACTCATTGTCTCTATTCGTGTTGTCTGTGACATGATAGATTAATTTAAGGAAATACAAATTTTTATTTTATATCTGTGCTCAGTAGGGCCCTGTAAAGTGATTTGCCCAGCTACAGTGAAAGTTTCAATTAATCACCGTTTTAATGATTATGGTATCACTAATTATTTGGTTTGGAACATAGATGCACAAATGCCTTCAAAAAACAAGCTTTGCATTCCTTCAGAGTGGGGAGATAAAGAATGATCATCAGACATAAAGGGTTCTCACTGATGCATTCAGCTTCTGCCACCTTCACTCCTGTTTAACAATAGCTTATGCAACAGCAATTCTACATATGAAGGGGATAACTCACAGAACAGAATATTGCACTGCCTGAGCAAAACTGACAATACATTCTCCGAGACATCAAGTATGACAGAATTCAGCAGGGAACCTGTTAAGGGTGACAATTTCATAGCCAGGGTTGTGTTTCAGATATCAGGAGATTAGTATTTTCTGGAGATTAATACTCGATATAAAATAATTTCCAGCAATGCAGTCTAAAATATATATAAGGTTATATCCAATTTGCAAAGCTGGGTGCAGACCTGTTTCTTCAGTGAGAAAACTGTACATGATTGCTTGTCATTAACAAGGTCGGGAAATAATTAAAAAAATGATGAGCTTATCGGGCACATACCTCCAAGATTATTTACGAATAACATTTGAGCTTGAAAAAATATGTCTGTTTTACATTATACATTACTTCAAGATAACAAAAGCATGTAGTTGAGAATGTTCAAATCTCAAATGAAGAAATCATTAGAAAGCAATGGACTGTGTAAGGCAAAACCATTAGAACAAGATCCTTCAGGATACAAAAAGTAGACTAGCAGTAATTACAGGAAAAATCAATAAGCATTTCTCATGCCTTTCTGATCAAAACTGAAGCATGATATTAGAAACCTGTGAAACGTAGAGACACCCATTTATTCTTACTTAGAGCTAAATAGTATTTATCAAATCAGTCATATTCTTAGCACTTGCACAAGTCTTTGGTCTCCTGCTATGAATGTTTCTGTGATGGAATCTCAGGAGAAGAATTTCTCTGTTGAACTCACATGGACTATATGCTGAAAAGTGAATGAATAGTGAATAGCACTTAAGTATTCAAAAGTAAAAAGAAAATATTACATTTAAACTTTTAGAGGTAAATGCTACACCGCAGGATTTAATCTTTCTCTCCTGCTGTTGTGTAAATGAATAACTCTTCTGAATTATCAGAGTGACTCCACATGAATCTGCTACAGTATGAGAGTCAAGTCTAGAGGGTACAACTATCTCATGTTTTGCATTATAGCTATTAATTAAAAAATAGATAAACTTTAATCACTGTTACTGAACTGTGGCTCATCATAACTGTCATTCAACTCCAAAATACTAATAGCCTACAGACTTCACAGTTGTATGTCAGATTGCAATTTTGTGCTTAAATAATTCTTTTTAGGAATTATACTTATTTTCCCTTTACCCATAGAACCTACTTTGTTATGGGAAACAGTTACTTTTCACAATGGAGAGATCAAGGATTACATTCTAAATTTCAAGTCTCTTTTAGGAACAAAATATTGTTTTGTGACTTATTTATGATTCTATGCTTTTGTGTCTGCTGTGGCAAAGTAGAATATAAGTTGTAATTTACTTACTTCAGTAAATATATATTTCAACAGTTCATTAAGCTGCACCTTCATGGTATAGTGACAAATGCAGCTCCTCAAGGAGCTGATTTATCTCAGAACACATGAGGAAGCCTATCTTGAATCTTATACTGAAGTTGACACCTTCTGGATAAGCCACTTCAAATAGGAATTAACTTTAAACAGTTCCATGTATGTTTCATTCACAGGACCTTTTTCTTCCTTGAGTCTTCCCCACATGAACACACTATGCCCAAATGAACTGCCTGGAAGACATCAGACAAGTATTGCCCTTGCCACTACTGGGAAAACTTCAGTCCACAGGTCAATTTGAGGAACCTTGTGATATGAAGAAAACATGTAATTGCTAACTTCTGTTCTGCTAAGTACTAGAAATTACAGTCAGGCATAAAATCCATTAGGGATG
The DNA here is from genome assembly GCF_987193195.1 of Phasianus colchicus. Lineage (NCBI taxonomy): Eukaryota > Metazoa > Chordata > Aves > Galliformes > Phasianidae > Phasianus > Phasianus colchicus. The sequence continues at coordinate 19,999,331 of NC_143436.1, forward strand.
ATTTAAGTTTCAACTCAGTGAAAACACTGTAAGCTGCCATAAATAAATGAGTTCATTGCTTGTTGATCCATGTTTATTTCAGCTAAGTTCGGAGGCACAGAAATTCTAATGCTTTGGTAACAACTGTAAAAATGAAAAATCATGTTCTAAAGTGCCTACATAAAATATTAAAATAACATAAAATGTGAAAATTCTAGCATATTCTATTCATTGAGCAAAATCCTTAAAAGAAGGATGATAAAATTTAGGCAAAGTTAAACATATACTTAATTTCATTCCTCTTTAATGTTTTACCGCACATCAGATGTTTTCTAGGACATGGCCTAGGGAAGGAATAATAAGTTTACCCACTGTCCATATGAGAATAGCTCTTGGTAATGTTTATTTCAGTAAGATCTGACAGACACAGAAGTCCTATTTGAGCATAAGAAAAAGTACACCTGATCACTTTACCTGTTGAAATGCAATATAAGCTTATATTTTCAGCATATTGTACATTACAAGAATAAATTGGAAGAAGCTAGTGGCTAAAATGTGATTGCTGTCAACAGAGTTTTAGTGATTTGCTTAGATATAAGTGCTTCCAAAAAAACAGATTCTTCAAATAAGATACTCAACGTCACTAAATAAAACAGGCCTATTTCTTAAAGTTCCATTAAATTTTACATGTACCCTAAAGCATGTCTATTTTGGATGGGCTTCTTAATTTAATTATGGGATTGTCATTCAACTTTATATCTGGAACTAGATGTCTACCATCTTTTATGAGCATGTCTATTATGTATATGCACCTCCTACTACCTTCATTAGAAATTGTGAATACTGTTATATATATGCACCTCCTACTAACTTCTTTAGAAATTGTGGGTATCTACAACATGCAGGATTAAATGATAAGAGCCTGAGTGGATTAGAAACATCCACCTCACAGTTCACAAATTGTCAAATGTTATTCTGCTAAAACACAATGATCTCCAGACCCAAAGATTTGTGACATTATGACATATCGATCTGCATCCTCAAACGTAAACTGAATTTATACTACAACACACACATCAAGAAAGTAACTACATTAATTATAATTCATTTATAAGGTTGTGGATTTATGGGCCAGAAGAGAACACACTAATCAAATAATCAGACCACTTACATATTATGGACAATACGTTTACCCAGAACATCTTACACCAGACTGAGATTTCTTCTATCAGCTGAAGAGTAACTTCTGTCAGCTAATAGAACTTGTAGATTACTACCAATTATACCATAGTGTGGCACATAACTTCTAAACATATTCTGACCTACCTTCATGTTCACACTATATACACATTGTGTATATCATATATATATAGTATATATAGACTATGCTAGTCAATATACTTTCTCTGCTAACCTATAACATAGTATTCTATTTACTTGCAAGTATAATTCAGTTTTTCCATGTATGATGCACAATTTGATGTTGGTGACATTCTAGGATACACTGGTCTGATTACAACTTTTTTTTTTTTAAATATTCAAATGACTTTTTTAATTCAGTGCATTTAAAAAAAATTAATGTTCTCACCTTTCAACTTCCCAGAAGATTACTTTGTATGTTTAAGATGGATGCAAAGTCATTATTAACAAACAGCATATTCTCTTCATGTAAATCTGTTCTGCCTATTTTGTAAACCAATAAATTCACACTGCAAAAAATGGTAGATACTAAATTCTTCATGTAATCAAACTTACATAACAAACGTTCTTTTTTTAAACTTGTGTGTCTACATTGCACAAAAAACATCACAGCAAAGGAAATTGTGTTAACTCTACTTGTGCAAAACGTCTAAACTAAGTGTTATAAAAAGAAGCATACTTCTGCATGTTATCAAAACAACCTCTTGCTTCTTTCACATCACTCAATCACACTACTTTCTGGCCCTCAAATGAAAAAAAATAGGGAAAACTTTCTTTTTTAAAGCCAAAGTTGTTCTTGCAATTACTCAAAATTCAGCAGTGGTATAACTTGATGACGAAGTAATATAGGCTCACTGAATATTGAAAATCTGGCAGCTCAGTGGTTCAAAATTCAAAAAAAGTGTTTATGCTTTGGACAAGTACGCAATTTACGATGGCAACATGACTTGTCTCTGTAAATCCTTTATGTATTTCCTGTACTTCTTTCCACTCCTCATTAAAATTCTGTGGGAATCTGATGCTATGCAGCACTGCAGGAAAGTTATCAGCCATGCTTACAAATGTTTTTGTCACACTGTCATACCTATTACTAAGCCAACCTATATCAATACCACTGTACTTCCTATATCAGTATATAAGCTTTTGTGCCTGAGAGCACTTTTCAGCTCCTGGGTCTTGCTAAAGGTGGCTCTCCTCCCTATTTTGGATTCAGAACTCTGAGGTACAGCATTTCTGATTGTCTTGCCAATCTTCTGTTCTCAGTAGGAATTAATGTCTAATGCATGAGCTGAGAAAAACAAACAAACAAACAGATACAATCTTGTCTCCTAATGTCTATGTAATCTTTTGTTGATGAGAACAGTTATCAAATGCATAAATCCAGCTGGTTCCATACGACAGTACAGATTGGAAGAGAACTCAGGATGTTCCTAGTTCAACTCTATTCTCAAAGCAGAGTGAGATTTAAGGACAGCCAAGATTGCCAAGAAATTTAGTAGGTCTTTGTTGTAGTGTAACCTGGTAGCAACTCAGCACCACAGGGCCATTTGCTTACTTTCCCCAGCTAGGATGAGAGAGAGAATTGGAAACAAAATAGAATTCAGGATTTAAGATAAAGGCTATTTACTAAGAAGTGATAAATGAAAATAAAAATGCACTATTAAAAATATATAACCACAGTACAATTACTTGCCACCTGCTGAATGATACACAGCAACAATACAATGCCTTATCAGTAATACAAGGTCTCACCCCCCACTAACTGATGTCCCACAATCCCTGAGCAGTTGGCTGCCCCCAGTCAACAACCTACAATTTGACGGGCTTCTGCATGATGCTGCATGGTATGGAATAACTTCTGGCTTAATTCAGGCACCTGTCCTGATGCCATGCCATAAAGGAGGTGACTCGGATTGGCCTGGCTGTGCTTCTGTTATTCAGCAACAGCATTGGTCTGCTATTAACACTGTCTTAGATGAAACCAAGACAGTCTTGAAAATTGAAGAGAATGGAGACTCTATATCCTCATTGGGCATGTCCCCATCATGAAAATTTTCATCTTATAGATCATATATATAGATCATGATTCTATTGCTTCATCTAATGCCTGTTGTATCTTACCATCCAGCCATACTTTACTATGTAATGTATTGGCAGCTCTCCTCAATTTGATTCTACCTGTAAACTTGACAGGAATACACTCAATCCAATTCATCACTGATCAGTTGATTTTGTAGATGTAAAAGAATGAAGCAGAGGTATAACAAATCCAGCTTCCTGATTCTTTCCATTCAGTTATCACAAGCATCCAATAAAATCCAACTGCAGATAATAATTGTATTTGCAGATGGCAGTACAATGTTTTACACTGTACAACAGTCTGAATGCACAGGTGACTGTAAGATAAGTTCAACATCTTTTTAGCTACCAGGATTGATATGCAGGCCATTAAGTTTGGATATAAAATAGTAGTCATCCTTGAAGTGTGGTACTTAGTGTAAAACAGGATTTTAATGTTCTTATATGTTGTCAATACTCTTAATTTAATACAATTGAGCCGAGTAAACCAAGCTTACTAAAAATACTGAGTTGCTGTACAACAATGAGTCCATTAATCTCTTAAACCACATTTGAATCTAGGATTTGTTCAACAGCTGAAAATCTCACCCTTAAAGTTAACAGGAGGCTTTTCTTTGACTGGGATTTATATTTTGTCTGCCAAATAAGAAAGTTCACTAAAGCTACAAAGGTGTAAAAAAAATCTACTTAAAGCATTTAATTACTAAAGAAGTTCTTAATCTAGGGTTGGCATATTTAAATGGAGGGTACCCTTTTTTCACCTTCTCTGCTTTTCAGAGAATTACCAATGAAGCTGATTTTGAGAAAAGAATTATTTTGAGAAAAGAACATTATTTTGAGATTAGAACAGAATGACCAAAGTATTCATCATGGCTTCTTTGTATCTGGTGCTCCAAAAATTGATTATTATTATTATTTTTTTCATCATTAACTTTGCATGCAGACAATTGATTGAACACTATTACTTCTGCTGTTCTCCTTAAGCCAATCATGCCTGTCCTAAACTTAGTTTAGAGTTAAATGAACAGTCCTATTCTCAAAATAGACAGCTAATATCAAGGATAGTCTTCTTTGATGTGAGTATCCTTTTAACAGTTTAGATATAGTATAGTTTAGAAGTATATAGTTTAGAAGTATAATAGTTTAGAATAGTATAGATCCTTATGAATGGATCAATGGCTTCAATTGAGGAAACAAAAAAAGCGAGCAACAGCAGATTTTCTCTTGACTATTTCATAATTTGCCCTAGGCAAGATAAATAAATAAATAAATGAATAAACAAGACAATTATTCATTACCATATCAATTTAGAAATCAAGAGGTCGAAATATTTGCAGGGGGTTGTGACATAAGTATCTCTAAAATTAGGAAAGCTGCCTATCTTAATAGTGACATTTCCATATCTACGTGCTGGCATGAAGACTCACACTACATTTAACAAAATGCAGTCAGAATTTCTTTGAAATATTTTTCAAAATCTGAAAGTCATTGAACTATGATAAATGCATGAATCTAAATTACAATGCGGAGAGAATATGCAGTGATTAATATCAATGAGAATATTCATTTGACTTCAATAATGCGTTAACAATTTTGGAAGCTTCATATAGAGCAAACAATGTCAGATATCCTGCAGGTTGGAATACTAAACATTTCATGTTCTAGAAAATTGCAGTTGTATCACGAGTCTTTTTTTTTCACCCTCCATACTAACCATTCTCCTATAGCAGATAGCCTGAATGCTGCTTGGAACGTACCTGATTTAGTAGGACTGAGCTAAACAAAATCTTTTTGTTTTCATTTTAGATCTTGGATTACTATTCCTCTTTGAACTGGGTTACAGACAATGAACACTGTTACAATCCTGTAATTTTAGTGCTGTCCTGACTTGATATAAAGCATGCAGAGAGATCAAAATATTAAAGATAGAGTAATTATATGTACATATTTTATGTATTATTAAGCTTTAATAACACTCTTAAATAGATCTCTTTAAGCTAATTTCCCCCCACCTCTCCACCCCCCTTTTTCTTTTTCTTTTTCTTTTTTTTTTTTTTTTTTTTTTTGCCTGAGTAGGGAGTTAATGGCAATGGATGGACAAAAATGCCAAACATATATGTTAATACACATATACACAGTTTCCTATTTCCCTTCATAAAAAAAAGATCTTAAATTGAAATCCACCTATTCATACTATTGTGTCATGTACTGTGGATGTAATTTCTGTAGTGTAGAAGTAAAACTAGAAAGTGAAAACCCTGTATCTTTCTCTTTTATCTTTACTTACTGAAGCAAGCTTTGCTGGTTAGGAATTTCAGAGAGATAAAAGACATTAATAGCTACAGCTCTATCTTTTCCTATTTAAAACATGATTACAGTATACCAACATATTAGCTTAGAAAATGTTTTGAATATGTTAATTATAAAAAGTAATTATTAAAATATATCTTATTTCCACTTTAACAAGATTTTTATTTCATAACTTCCCTTGAACAGCTTCAGCACGTCAGCAACTCAGCTTTCAGAAAAAAAAACCAACATATCACATATTAACAATAATTTCACTGAGGCTTGGTCATGCTGTATCACATATGACCTTCATCTATCACAGCCCTTAAATATGTGTTTGATTTGAAATAAGCAAATAATATCCTTGTGTTCAGGGGTACTATTTACCCTCTTAAACAAGTTTTCATACCCTTTGTAGTTTTGGATCTAAGTATTTAGAACACAGAATCTAAAGGATAAAACGAGGCAAAACCTTGCTACTTTTCCACAGACTTAACCTCTGCTCTATCAGCTGCTGGCCTAGGTAATGGAATGATCAATAACTATTTAAAGTTTTAGCCAGGTTAATCATTACATAGAAGAAAGTTGCAGATTAAGTGAAATGCCTGCCTGAGGTATGTGTCTGCACATTTCACACAGATAGAGATAAACCTTAAACAGTGACATTTAAATTAGTGAACTTAAGTTGAGAATAAACAGTTCTGTAAGTGGAAATCTTTTTCTTACACTTACCAACATTAAAGCTTATCTTACAGACTTATCATACAGGCACTTTATTTTTTTCCACTTAGGAGACCTTTACACCAGTAATAACAGGTTCTACTTATGTAAATGACACATTAAAATTTCTTCTAAATTCCTTTCAGTAGCATTCTATTTTCTTTGTGCCATCAGTTTCTTCTGTTTTCTTTCACACGTCCATCCTTAAGAATCAAATCTCCTGCTATTAAGATCTCATATATTTTGAATTTATGTGTTCTATCCCACTTGGACTTTTTTATTACATAATGTGATTTCCTAGCTATTGCTGTTTTACCTTATTTATGGTTCCCCTACTTTATGTTGGAAGAGAGAAAATAGCTTACCAACTAATATCTATTCCATCATATTGAAAATATCTATATAATATGATGTTATAGTCCACTGTAGAATTCATAGCAAGTCAGACACAAATCTTAGAAAGAAAAATCTTATGAACAATATTGTTAGCTAATGGCACAACATGAATCTGTTCTGATGAGTTTTGATTTGAATTTTTAGTTTACACCTTAGTGCCAAATTTCTCTGGGATGTTGTAGATGGACTAGTATTGCATTTTTCTTTTTTATATATTTATATATAAAAAGTTTATATATTATTACAAGAAAGGTAGCAAGTAAAACAAAGAAGAACAGAAACAAATGATACACCTCTGTCTCAGAACCTTCAAGATAGTCTGTGCATTTATTTTATGGCCTGATCTGAATTCTTCAGTACAGAGGTTTACATCTTATAACTGATAATGCTCTAACTTACGGAATCAATTGTCTGACATTTTTTTTTTTTCTGTTTGAACACTATCAAAATTCAAAGAGCAAGTAATCACCCTTGAGTGATAATCTGTTCAGAGATAATCTATATTTATAAGGACTGTGTCCTCTGTTCCTGGATCTCCTACAGGACAGAAACCTCTTTTAGGAAAAAAAAATGGACAGATCAGCTTTGAAAGGGTTGGGATGAGTTCTAGCAGAGTCAGGCAGAGAAGTGACAAATAAAAATTGACACTTTCAGGAACACCACAATTATTTTATTCATGGAACATCTGGGAGTGTGTGTTGAGTGCAGCAGCAAGAACAAGAAATGTTAATTGAGAGATCAGGCATGGCTCCCCCTGAGTCATGCTAACAAAAACATTGTAGGCTAGAAACAAAGGCGGGAGGTCAATTGAGAGTTTGAGACAGTGTTACTTGCTTCCTCTAGGATTATCTATTTTAGTATTATCTAAATTAAGTGATGATTTTAGTGACTTAGTTGATACATTTGAGCACAAAAGAAATCCTTTTAACAATGTAATAGTGAAACTTCATGAAGAAGATTCACAGTATTTCCTTTTAACTGTTTTCTCCTATGTTTTTTCCTAGAACTCAGGATAATAGATATCTTTATTTTTTAACTTGCAAATGTAAATAAATCTAGAAGATCCATATGTATTAAGTAGGCAGTTGACACTGTTGAAAAATATCTTTTTTGCCTAATAATTTCAATGTCGGTAATGGACATCTAATGGCTTTTTACATTTTTCTGACTGGACTTACAGAGTGCAAATATTTTTCTTCTATTCTGAAACAATTTTTTAGTTTTGTGGTATTTCACCTTTTCTGATTTTATAGGGAAAAAACATCTGTCTTTCCTATATAAGACAAAAAAGTTGAAGTTGTTCTCCTCAGATGTTATTAATAATTTCTATACTGTGTAAAGAAAGTATTCTTCCGAAAAAGCAGCATGTTTGCATGCATCCTCTAGATAAGAGGTTCAGATTAAAATATTCAGTCTGTTTAACCTGAAGTAAGCACTGAATTAAAAGTTCTTGTCTGAAATTTACTGTAACTATGTCAAAATATTTTAATATGAACTTTCTCTAAACTGTTCTTGTGGGCATGGAAAGTTCAGTAAACAATGATTAGAAGATATTCCTGAAGAATTATTTATAGAGAGTGGAACTACTTCAATAGTAGAAATTATACAAAACTGAATATCCCATAAGTCATTTGGCCACTCTTGCAAGACAAAACTTTAATTTCTCTCAGGCAAACAACCAAAAAAAAAAAAAAAAAAAAAAAAAAGATCTGAACTACACTGATGAGAATTCAGGTAAAATTGTGGATTAGGAATCTCACGTTTGAGTCTTACAGTTGGTGTTATTACTGCACCTGAAATCATAAGCTAGTTAAGTAGATTCAGTGTTTTATGTCTCAGTTTCTCAGTTTGCAAATTTGAGACAGTAATATCAGCTGACTCTATTGAATGTGTTGAGACTTCTACATTTCATCACTGATTTTTTTTTTTTTTTAACAAGTTGTACTTTTGCAGAGTGTATCAAATCCAGTATTTGTAGATGTTCTACAACTATAGATCTGTAGATGTTAATTTGCCACACTCAAATGCAATGATCATATATTTCCCTTACAAAATACCAAATCTTTGTAATTGAGAAAAAAAACAAAAGAAAAGACTGAGGCAAACAATTCCCTTCTCTTACCCACCCTTCTAGTTAAATATCTTGCTTAAACTTTGCATTCTATATATTTATTCAGTATTGTCCAGAAGGGACCCTCAGGCACAAAATCACGAGTAATGCCCATTCAAGGAGTACAGATTCTTTGTTTTGCTCCACTGTTTTATTTGCCATTTGTTTCATTTCACATACTCATCCAGATGGTTATAAACATTCTGCTATGGTTTCTTTCTCCTTGGAGGCCTTGATAACTGAAACAATAAGGAAAGTTCAAGACCCACAATATTACCCAAAGGACCAAAGACACTTCTTTGGTATTTACTTTCCTCCATGAACACGTATATTGAAGAGCAGATTAAAATTCTATATACTGATGATGTCTCAGAAATATAACAAAAAAAACCACCTCTGATTGCCTTCTTTCTTCAGTGGACACATGATATTAACTGTCATTAGTGTACATGTTATTTACAGCATTGTCCTGACTACAGCTGGTATGAAATCAGTTTTCTGCATAATAGCTGAGATGGTACTGTGCTTTAGATTTATGAAAAAAATATATTGATAACACATCAGTGTTTTAGTTGTTGCTGAGCATTGCTTACACTTATTCAAGGACTTCTCAGAACCTTGTGCTGCACTTCCAGCAATAAATCTGGGATGCTCGAGAAGCTCAGAAATACACAACCAGAAAACTAACTCAAACTGGCCAAAGGGATATTCCATACTGTACTGCATCATGCTGAGCAGAGGAGTTGCAGCTGTTTGGTAGCTGTCTGGTCATGTGTTGGTGATGAACAATTATGTTATCCAACACTTATTTTGTATAGACTTTTCCTCCATTACTCCTTCCTTCCCTTCTTTTCTCCCTTCCTCCCTTCCTCCCTTCCTTCCTTTTAGTTTTAATTATAAAGTTTTATTAATTTATTTATTTATTTTTCCAGATCTCTTCTCCACAGTCTTGTGAAAGGAGTGAGTGAACAACTGTGTGGTTCTTAGCTGCCTGTTGGGTTAAACCTCAGCAACCACATTTACAGTACTGTATTTCTTCCTTGTCCAAATCTTTCTTGGTCATGGTGTTTGAATAGACCAGGGCTATTCCCAGTATGTATTTTGAATATGGCTTCTTTGTCATAGATGTTAAGTATGTATGACACGACAAAATACCATTTCATTCCTAGTTACCTTGGTGCAAAAAAAGCATTTTCTTTTTTTAATACATTAGCATAGACATAAACATACATTCTCACTTATTCAGTAGGAACCCACATGAATGTGTCAGCAGTAGAGAGGAGTTTTTGCAGAACCAGAGCCAAAACTTACATATTTGCAAAAATTATTCTCAACAAATTGTCCAGTTAATGGTTGTTACTACTCTTCAAATGCAGTATTTAATGAACAGTATTTATTAGGTACATTTGCATTTGAAGTGAGTTATTTTAAATAACTTATTCAGTGAAGGAAAGAATACATATATAGAGATATGTATAATATATCTAGTGCAAAAAATGTTCCCTTTGCCTTTATGATAACCATTTCTCATGCTTCGGTATTTCATCCATATGCCAACATTGCTATGAACTGGAAGTAGTCCCATCACAGGTAATTAGCTGGCCATTGATTCAGCTCAGTTCCCTTATCAGACTTAATTTGCTTTTTGCAGCAATTTGTCTCATAGCTGTAATAAGGCAATGGCTTAGAATCAGCAGGTACAAAGTTTAAGAACAAGTCATCCACGATATTTTGATGACTCTTGCAATTGTGAGTGAAGCTTAAACCACTCCTAACTTCTTTCTCCAATAGAAGAGTTAATAAAATGTGTCCACACTGCAGCAATACCAGAGCACAACATGAAGCTATAGGTGAAGCCATTACTTGAGATGGGTTTGAGCTAATGTGCTGAGTTGTGAACTGCAACGGCTAAGATGCAAACATCCATTTATTTTCTTCTGAGGATGTTACTGATACAATGCAAAATGCTGAGAGTAGAAACATCACAGCTCTAAACCCTGTAGTATTCGTGTGTCAGAAGAAGGCTACAGCCACAGGGTTGTGGTCAACAGCTCCATGTCCAGGTAGGGGTTGGTGATAAGTGTTCCCGAGGAGTCCATCTTGGGACTCTTGACCTGGATAGTGGGATCAAGTGTACCCTTATCAAGTTTGCTGACTACACCAAGCTGAGTGGTGCAGTTGATACAACCCAGGGAAAGAATGGCATCCAAAGGGACCTAGGCAATTTTGAGAAGTGAACCCACATGAACATACAAGGTGTTGCACATAGACCAGGGAGAAGAGCTCATTGAGAGTAGCTGTGTGGAGAATGAGCTGGGGGTCCTTGTGGATTAAAAACAGGACATGAATCTGGTTCATGCATTTACAGTCTAGAAGGCCAACTTTATCTTGAGCTGCATCAAAAGAGGGGTGGTCAGCAGGATGAGGGAGGTGATTGCCTCTACTCTGTCCTCGTAAGGCCCCATCTGGAGTACTGCATCTAAGCCTCCACATAAGAAGGAAGTAGAGCTGTTGGAGAAGGTGCAGAGGAGGGTCACAAAGATGATCAGAGAGTTGGAACACCTCTCTTATGTAGAAAATTTGACGGAGCTGGGCTTGTTCAGCTTGGAGAAGAAAAGACTCCAGGAAGACCACACTGTGGCCTTCAAGTATTTGAGGGAAGATTTTAAGCAGGAGGGAGAGCAACTTTTTACTCAAGGGGCAAGTGGGAACAGTTTTAAACTAAAAGAATGGAGGTTAGATGATAGGGGGGAGATTTTTTGTACTCAGACCATGGTGAGCTACTGAAATAGTTTGCCCAAAGACATTGTTAATATCTTATCACCAGACTTGTAAAAGGCCAGATTATATGAGGCCCTGGGCAACTTGATCTAGTGGGTGGTTCCAGCAGGGTGCTTGGAACTGGATGAACTTTGAGGTGCCTTCCAACCCAAACCATTCTATTATTCTCTGAAAATAGAATAATTATAGAAGAAATTTCTAGTCTTTCTTATTTATTTTTGTCTGTGGGTAATTTTGTTCAAGGAGTAGTAAATCAAATCACTGCCCTAGAGTCTCTATTGTCTCATTATACTCAGCTGTGAGTAGTGATTTCTCAGTTATGAAAAAGATTGTAATCAGCTCAAATCATTATTAGATGGAAGTTATTCTTTCAGGAAAATATTTAAAGGAGGTAGGATAATGACATAATTTTAAAGCATTTCCTTCTCGTGTAAAAAGAAAGATAAAGTATTTCCATATTCCAAGTGATTTAGGGTTTTATTTCTGTAGTCCAAGCACAGTTTTATCTTCTGACTCAAAATGCAAAGAGTCAGAATTTTCAGTGCTGCAAACTTGTATAGCTACTGTAAAGATGTGTTTTGTTCAATTATGGTTTAAGAAATTGCTGAATAAAAAACAAACAATCAGGCAAAATGAGTAAAAATAAATCCAATATTGTAATGACATTTGTCCATTCATTCCTATTTCATCTTTGCCAAAGTAAATTACAAGACACAACAAAAAATTTAACATATTGCATTTATAACCATATACTGTGCATATTTCACAATCTGTTGAGTACATTTAACAATACATGGAAGCCATCCAAACTCTTATAAAAGCTGATATCTATCTCATTAGCATTTTGAAGATATCAGCCATTTTTATATAGGGATATAGAAAGCAATCTTCCAAGGGAAATAGTTGTTGTACTACTGTGTGTCAGAACAAACATGATTAACGTTGTGCCATATGTGTGTCCTCATGAACTCCCATGAGGAATTGGATAACTAGGATTTGTAGTCAACTCCTGAAATTGCTTTGTACCTCAGAGTTTTGAGCATAAACAATTTGTACATAGGGTGATTAGGAATACTGATTGTGAATGCTTGTGTGCAGACTTGCTGATGTAAATTTTTGTCACTTTTTTTTTAATAACAGAATCAGAATCACAGAATCACAGAATTAAAGAATGGCCAGGATTTGAAGGGACCTCAAAGATCATGAATCTCCAATCCTCCTGCTACATGCAGGACCACCAACCATCCCACCTAATGCTAGACCAGGCTGCCCAGGGCCCCATCCAATCTGGCCTTGAACACCTCCAGGAATGGGGCATCCACAACCTCCCTGGGCAGCCTGTTCCAGCATCTCACCACTCTCTCTGTAAAGAATTTCCCCCTGATATCCAACCTAAATCTCCCCTCCCTTAACTTAAAACCATTTCCCCCTGTCCTGCAGTTATCTATCCTTTCAAAGAGTTGATTGCCCTCCTGTTTGTAGATTCCCTTTTGGTATTGAAATGCTGCAACAAAGTCACCCTGCAGCCTTCTTTTCTCCAGGCTGAACAAGCCCATCTCCCTCAGCCTGTCTTCGTTGGGGAGGTGCTCCAGTCCCCTGATAATCTTTGTGGCCCTCCTCTGGACCCTCTCCAATAGCTCCCTGTCTTTCTTGTACTGGGGGCTCCACACTTGGATGCAGTATTCCAGATGGGGCCTCACAAGAGCAGAGTAGAAGGGGACAATCACCTCCCTGTCCCTTCTGGCCACCCCTCTTCTGATGGAGCCCAGGATACCATTTGCCTTCCGAGCCGCAAGGGCACACTGCTGGCTTATATTAAGTTTTTCATCTATCAAAACCCCCAGGTCCTTCTCTGCAGGGCTGCTCTCAAGGACTGCTCCTTCCAGTCTGTATGGATGCCTGGGATTCCTCCGGCCCAGGTGCAAAACTCTGCACTTTGCCGTGTCGAACCTCATCAGGTTCACTCGGGCCCACCTTTCTAGCCTCTCGAGGTCCCTTTGAATGGCATCCCTTCCTTCAACTGTGTCAACCACACCACTCAGCTTGGTGTCATCAGCAAACTTGCTGAGGGTGCACTCAATTCCATCATCGGTGTCATTGATAAAGATGTTAAAGAGCACTGGTCCCAAAATAGACCCCTGAGGGACGCCACTCGTTACCGGCCTCCACCTGGACATAGAGCCACTGATGACCACCCTCTGTCTGCGGCCTTTCAACCAATTTCTTATTCATCAAGTGGTCCACCCATCAAATCCACATCCCTCCAATTTGGAGATAAGGATGTGGTGGGGAACCGTGTCAGAGGCCTTGCTCAAGTCCAGGTGAATGACATCGGTCGCCTTTCCTTTGTCCAACGATGCCGTCACTCCATCATAAAAGGCCACCAGATTGGTCAAGCATGACCTTCATCGAAAAACAAACAAACAAAAGTAAACCACCAAAAAAACAGAAAGAGAATGAAGTTAAATAAAGAAGTATCCTATATTGATATATACTACTTCTGTCCTTCCATCTTGGATTATTTCACAGTTATTTCAACTGTTTCAAATGGAGGATGATAGCATCAACACATATCTTATATTTTTACCATTATTTATAGAATCACAGAACCTTTTGCATTGGCAGGGACTTTTAAAAGTCCCTTTAAAGTCCAACTGCCCTGCAATGAACAAGAGCATCTACAGCTAGGTCATGTTGCTCAGAGCCTGGTCCAGACTGACCTTGAATGTCTCCAGAGAGAGATTGGACTTCCACCATGTCTCTGGGCAACCAGTTCCAGTATCTCACCAACAGCATTGCAAAAAACTTCTTCCTTATATCCAAACAAAATCTTATCTCTTTTACTTTGAAACCAGTTTCTCTTGTCCTGTCCAAGCAGTCAATACACTTTTTTGTTATAGCTCCCCTTTAGATAAGCTGCTGTCAGGTCATCTCGGAACCTTCTCTCTCCAGACTGAACAGCCCCAGCTCTTTCAGCCTGTCCTCATAGGATCAGCCTGTTCAATCCTTTGGATCATTTTTGTGACCCTCCTCTGGACACACTCCAACAGTTCTATGTCTCTTCTATACCGAGGACTCCACATCTGGACATGGTACTCCATGTGAGGTCTCACCAGCACAGAGTAGAGAGGCAGATGGCCTCCTTTAGTCAGCTGGCCATGCTTCTTTTGATGCAGCCCAGGATAAGTTTGGCTTTCTGAGCTGCAAGGGCACTTTGCTGGCTCATGTCCAGCTTTCCATCTACCCATATCTCCAAGTCCTTTTCAGCAGGGTTGTCCTCAATCCTTATGTCCTCCAGCTTGTGCTGATAGTGGGGATCTCTGCGACTCAAGTGCAAGACCTTGCACTTGGATTTGTTAAACCACATGAGGTTCACCTGGGCCCACTGCTCAAGCCTATGTAGGTCTCTCTGTATGGCATCCCATTCCTCATGCACGACACAGCTTGGTATCATCAAATGGTATCATTTGTTGAAGGTGCACTCAATTCCACTGTTTATGTAATTCATGAAGATATTAAAAACAATCAGTCCCAGTACTCACACCTTGAGGGACATCATTTGTCACTGATCTTCATCTGGACACTGAACTATTGACCATCAGTCTCTGGGAACAATCTTGCGACCAGTTCCTCATCCTTCATACAGCCCACCCATCAAATTCATCAGTGGCTCTTCCCTTGTCCATTGACGCAATTACACCATTAAAGAAGGTCACTAGGTTGGTCAGGCAAGACTTGCCCTTGGTGAAGTCATGATGGCTTTCTTGTATCAGCTCTTTCTCTTTCACGTGCCTTAGCATACCTTCCAGGAAGATGTGTTCCACGGTCTTCCCCAGTGCAGATGTGAGGCTGACAGGTCAATAATTTCCTTTGTTGCTCTTTCTACCCTTCTTGAAAATGGGTGTGATATTGCCTTTTTTCCAATCTCCAGAGACATCATCTGACTGCCATGACTTTTTAAATATCATTAAGAATAGCTTGGTAGGTACACCGGTCAGTTCTTTTCTACCAACTGCATAGATTCTGTTTGATGACTAGTAATGCTGAAAATGAATTGCTGAGATTCAGTATTAGTTCATAACTTGTGCAGCAGAAAGTGTTTTAGTAAAGTCAACTGAACTTTCAGAAAGTTTTTATTTAATACTCCTTTCCCTGAATATTTTCTGCAAAAATTATCCACATATCTATACATATCAGGATGATAGGGGCTGTACCACAGATCAAGGATTCGCTTAATATTCTTCTAAACACAGCAGTAAGAGCAGAGAGGAGTCTCTGCTTCCTGTTCCAAGGTAGCAGGATACAAGCCATGTGATTGTGTTATAACAGAGTCTGAATAAGTAAGTGCCAGTGGGAAGAAATGCTAGAAATTCAATTGCCTTGACATGATAACTAAAGTTTCTCCAGTCAACTCAGAATGACAAGAGGAATGAGCTCACTTTTTCTTAGATAGTATGTTTCTCTAAAAAAACACTTATTTAAGGCCAGATTATAGATTGGTTTACGTGGGTGATTTTCTGTACAGATTCAAAAGAATTTGCTCACATCATATAAAGCTATGAATTTCATACTGAACTGCTTCAGAAGAGCAACATGTTCTCTACTGATCGGTGTACTATCCACCCATCATTTCAGCCCTTGTCATGAGACAGAATATGTGAGTAGCACCTACTGCAGCTTTCAAACCAAGCACTTCCTTGTCTGATGTTTGGGCATCACTTTATTGGTGTTCATCTGAAACAAACTGGTACTTTGCACACGAAGGAAAATGTGGTCAAATGCGGTAAAATGCATATCAAGTACCCCAGTATGTACAGATGTGAATCAGCATGTTGAAACATATGCTCAGGCATTTGTTTTTATCTGTTATTATCTGTTTTTATCTGTTGTTTTGTTTGTTTGTTTGTTTGTTTTCTAATGTTGACAAAAATCTCACTGCATCAAAGAATAACCTTGAACCTCATGATGGAACATCCAAGAAAAATTAGTTACACTGTACAGCTCTAAACTATGACATTATTTGGTAAGGATGAACTTCAGTTATTTTTATAGGAGCAAAAACAATTCCTTCCATTCTTTTCTTACTGTCCTCCTCTTTTCCTCACATCTCCCTCAATAATCACTCTTTTGTCTGAACATAGTGCCAAGTTTCAATTGCACCCAGACACTGTGAAGGCAAAGGCGTTGTGCCATCTGGGTTTGCTGGTTTGCTGAGAAGGAAACATTGATCTGTGTGCTGTGGAAGAGCCGCACAGATTTTCATTCTAATTACTCAGGCAATCTCATGTACACACTGAACAAGGCAGGTTACAGCAAATATATCTGCATAACTTTATGTAAAATAGATAATCTTACTTTGGATTTTTAGAATGTTGAGCAGTTGGCTGGGAATAGTCTGATCTATGTAGCATGAAAGCATTGGAGTTTCCAAGCTACCTTATTCATTTAGAATACATTAGAAAGTACTCATTAATCACTGTGTAAAGATCTTACACTGGAAGAGAAATATTAAAAATATACAGAGAACAAAACACTGTACTTTTGTAGCAGCTTAAAAGTGCATGTACATTGGATTGTGACAGAAAAACAAGCCCAAGAAAGACAAAACAAATGTGCAATGGCAATTTTTCCTTCTTGTGATTTTTTTTTTTTTTATTCTCTTGAAAGCAATGTAAAGTGAAATATTCTATGAACCTCAGAAATAATTCATCAGAGGCAGCAGTTTTTTAAACTTCTCCATCTTCCTTTATCCATATGCTTCATCTATCACATGAAAGACCATCTGTTAGCAAAAGACTATTCAATTTTCAGGCTAGTCCCTCTCTGGGGGCATTTAGGTCCCACTGTCTGAGCATGCTGTGGTTCTCTTTAACCCTGTGTACTTGAATTCCTCTCTGGCAAAAAACCAAAGTGAATAGACTAAAGTCTGAATAAAGAACTTTCAGGCAGCCACCGAAGGAGTATTGGAGATGATCTCAGATACGACAGTTTAGATCATAGTCTTTTATGATTGAATAGAAGGATGTCCATAGCTGTCTGCTTGTAATACAAAACACATACTTCTCTCCAGAATTAAACTATATGCCTCTGATACAAAGGTAACAATGGACATAGTATATAATATCTGATGATTAAAACTTTCAGTCATTACAGAAAAGAATATTAAAAATAGGATCCCAGATGTAAGGCTCATTTATAAGTCCCTATCATTCTCAATTCATTTTGATTCCTATTTTTGCTATTGCTGCTGCTTTCCTTTTCAGCAAAATCTGGGTATATTTATTTATTTTATAATCTAATATTCTTAGATGCAGTGAAATACAATTAAAATAATATAATTAGTAAGGATTTGCACAGAGACAGCGACATTAAGATTTTAAAAAAATGAACTTGAAATGAAAATGAAGAGGGTCAGAATTCAAGAGGAGCCTGAGAATCTGTGGACTGAGCCAGGTAAAATTCTATCCAAATTCTGTCCTCTAAGAAACAAAAAATGATATATAGATATATAGATATATAGATATATAGATATATATGTACTTTTCAGAGATTTTTGCAAGCATGTTTACTTATTTACTATGATCAAAGGCTTAAGAAAAGTTAAGGCTTCAGAACTATTAAGTGATATAAATTTTACTCATGTTTAAGTTAAAAGATAGGTACTTTTTATTGTGGATTTATTTTTAATATCAAAAGACAGAAAATGCTTGAAGTTTTTACTTAGTCTATTCCAGTTCTTATTCTATCTGAAACATTACTCTTGTAAATCAGTCATACTGGCACTCTGTTCTTTAGTTCTCCAGCTGGAGGAGCAGTCCCATACTTAGGTACGTTTTTGAGGGTGAACTAAATTAAATGGAGTGCGGTTTGTGATGCAAATACTTACAACTGAGAGTAAGAATTCAAACATTTTTCACTAAAAATAGTGGACTGTGCTATCACTATGATGATCAGGGTTTGCATAGTTTAAATAGTATATTGCATGCACATATATGTATACATTCATATATATGCAAACATATATTTTGAGATGGAAAGTAGTTATTTAAAACAGGTAGACAAAATGTCTAGCGTTCAAATGCATCCTAATCTTCCAGTTAACATCAGTATATTTTTCTTATCATTTTGGTTTCATTTTCCAAAACAAAGTGTTTGAATTCTTAGCAAAACTGATAAAAGGCGTTATAGACAGATACAGTGGAAAGGTCCTTCCAAATAACCTTGGCTAGTGAGAGGTCTACCACCTGCAGCTTCCCAGTGTTCCTCAGATCTTTCCCACTATTTGATTTTCCGCTCTCCCCAAGCTGTTTTATAAACAGCTGTTAGAGCTTGACCAGATCCCATGACCCAGGCTATGTCAAGGTTTGAATAGGAGCATGATAATGGAAAGTGTGCTGACAAGATAGGGTTTTAAAAAGTTTTTAAGGAGATTTACAGCTGTGGTTTTATTGCTAGGGTGAGATGCAATCGGGAAACTTATACAAGTCTATAAAAGAGATACAGCATTTCTATTCAGTAAATTCAATTGTAGCCAAGATCTTAGAAAGCAGATTGTTGTAAGAGATTCCAAGTGTACACTTAAATATCTAAAAAAACATAACATTTTCTGCCCACTCCATGCCCAAATATTTTGTACATAGGCTGGGAGTTGAAAACATTTACATATTGAAACTCAAAAAGGAAAGCTTGTAGGGGTTGAAAATCCACAAAATAATATGCATTAATTTGTTGACATTGGAGTTTCTTGTTATTTTTGATTTTTTTTTGTATATGTGTGAATAGATTCATTACAAGAGAGTCCCAAGACTCTATTTTGTTCTATATAGGAGATCTCTTCTATCTCTTCTGTAATGACAGAGACAGGCAGCTGTTTCTGCTGAATATTTCTTCAGTAGTTCAGATTAGTTTTTATTACCTTTGGTCCAGTTTGCAACCATTTTTCTCCCTTGTAATCAGAATTCAGGCAGTGAGGTGTTGTTTCTGCCTTTATTTTTATTTATTTATTTTCCCTGGTGATGAGAAAAATATGAAAATCAGCCAAGGTAGAAACAACTTCAAAACAGGTAAAACATCCTCGACTAAAAGAGTACTCTAAATTAGTTTCAATGTTTAGATGGAAGCAGCAACTGTGTATTTTATTAAGGTCTCCATTACAAGATACTGCATTCTTCCTCATATAATTTTATCATACATTAAATAATTAAGCTGACATTTCAAAAGCTGTTTGTCTCTTTTAGGCAGAAGTAAATTATTTTTACATGTATTTTAATTTAGGTCAGAATGATTTGAATATTTCTGAGAATTAAACAAGAAAAACGTATTGTTTAATTCATATTAAACAAGAAAACTTACCTTCAGACAATACTATGGAGGATAATCTGAAGGAAAAGGAAGTAGCCTTCATATCAGCATTATGTCTTTTGCCACTCAGCACAAATTTGTCTGTGTTTTCAGTCAGCCTGGAATTAACATGACAAACATGAGGACTCAGAAATAAGCCACTGAATGCAATAGTTGCTTTCATCAAACTTGGATGTGTTTGTTTACTAGTTGATAGTCCAGTTCTTTTGCCAGGTTTTATAATC